>NC_057805.1:29480914-29498320 GCF_018294505.1 Triticum aestivum
ATCCATCCCTCCACACCACGGGGTCCTGTTCAACCACCCCTCCACGGGCACCCCTCCACCGTCTACTGTTCATCCAGCCCTCCACACCACGGGGTCCTGTTCATCCAGAGGCAACGCCACCGCTCACTGTTCATCCAACCCCCCCGCAACACTCACTGTTCATCCAATCGATCGGCTTCAGTTAGCAGCAATAGCGAAGGAATCGCTCGATCGGGTTCAGTTAACAGCCATCGATCGATCGCTCGGGTTCAGTAACGCGTAGCCTGCAGTGCAATCGCTCGGGTTCAGTTAGAGCCCAACGCCTCGCTCGGGTTCAGTTAGAGCCAACGCCTCGCACACACGCGCGTACGTGTACGAGAGAAACGCGCATCGCTCGGCCTCCGACCTCCCACCGTAACCGGGAACTCGCCGAAATTTTCCTCCCCCTTGCTTCTACCACGGTTTTTCCCGTCATGGACGGCCCAAAGAATGTCATGCAGCTGCGTCTCCGGCCCGCCCAGGACGAAAAGCCCATTTTCTGTCATGATTTTTTCATAGAAGTAGGAGCCCACCACATCTATGATGATACCGGGTTTTGTCACAATTATCGTCATAGAAGTGTCATATGTATGACAGAAAAAAATTTCGTTCAGCCCAAAATGTCACGGGTGTGTCTTTTTTTTGTAGTGTTGCTTGTAACTATGTGTATGTTTTTTCCTAAAAAAGAAAAACTAAGAGCATCTACAGCCGGACTTCGCAAATCCGGCCCCTCAAACGCCCGCGGACGCGCCCGGGCACGTCCGCGAGCACTGACCGGGCACGCCTCATATTTCCTTCTCCACATACAACTCTCTCATATTTATCCCCTAAATCCATATAAAAGCATGCATAATATATAGCTACGTACTATGTTCTATACTACTCAAATTTCGTCGTTGTCGATGATGGCCGGAGCCGCCAGCGCCGGAGCCTGGGCCGCCTGCGCCGCCTCCATCTGTTGCCGACGGCGACACCTGGCCTCCGCAGCCGACTCTGAGCGGATGGAGTTCAGGATGGTGTGTTGCTCCGGCCACATGCCCACGTCCTTCTCCATCGTCGGCGCCTCCTCCTCCCCCACATCCAGCGGCGGCGCCTCCTGCTCCTCCTCCGCTGGCTCCTACTCCTCCTCCGCTGGCTCCTGCTCCTCCTCCTCCCCCGACACCTCCTCCTCAACCTCCCCGAAATCCTCCTCCGGTTCCAGAGGTAGCCTCGCTTCCCTACGGATCCGGACCTGCTCAAGGAGGAAGAGACGGGGCTGGATCGTGTAGTAGCGGCGGCGTGGGGTCATGGCTAACGGGCTCGAGTGGCGGCGGAGGGAGTGAAGAGGCGGATGTACTAGGGCTGGGGGCGACGGCCGGCTTAAATAGCCGGCAACGGCCTCGGGCGGCGAGCCGGAGCAGCGCCACGCGACGGTCACACCACGGCGACGGTCGAGGCGCCCGCCGGACCGTCGGGTTTCCCGACGAGTCCGTGTGGGGCCACGCCGTCAAGCCATCGTGGCGGGCGGGCGCGCCCGGGTGCCCCCCTATCCGCCCCATATTTGGGCTGGATATGGGGGGTGCCAGTCAGCCCGAGCGGGGCGTTTGGGTCTAAAAAATGTGACCGGTCGGCCCGCCCGGGTGTATGAAGCGGGTTTGAGACATCCGGTTGTAGATGCTCTAATAATAACAGAGGGAAATTAGACCGCCTAGCTACAGCCGCCGCCTCCAAACAAACTAAGATTCCCTGCCTCCCGCCAGCGCCGGCGCTGGTCCGTCCCGCCTCCGGTGGCCTTAGGGCCATGGAGGCGAAGTGGATCTCGGCCCTTGCCGGTGGGAGGGCTCCGTTTTTAGATCTGTTTTTGAGTTTTGTTAGGGTTTGTGTCCTACTCAGGAAGGCGAGACAGCGGCGGCTCCTTGAAGATGGAATAAAGGTCTCCCAGCCTAGCCCCCGTTCCGGTGATGCGTCTAGCATCATCGGTGGGCGTGTGGAGGAGCGTCTCTGGCGGATCTGTCTTTGGTGGATTTGGTCGGATCTGTTCGTCGTTCGTCTTCGTTCGTGTGTCTTCAGGTTGGATTCCTTTGATCTACACTCTTCATCTGCGGCGGTTGCTGTTCTGGTGCGTTGGTTCCATGGGGCCTTAACACGACGACTTTCCGACTGTCTACTACAGCAACGTTTGCCCGGCTCCGGCGAGGGAGGGACAATGACAGCGGTGCGCCTTCGGCTCGCTTCAGTGCTTGTAGTCGTCGCTAGGTGGTCTACGGATCTAGATGTAATTTTTATTATTTCTAGTGTTCGTTGTACTACCATGATTATGAATAGATTGAAAGTTTTTGTCGCAAAAAAAATTACAGAGGCAAAGCGACCTGATGTATGGAAAGAGGGAAGCTTCACCTCCACCTTCGGAGGACCAATACCAGACACCGGAACGCGCAGCCCCGAAGAGACAACATCAATACAAGTGTCGTGAAAAGCGTGACCGAACGGAACGGGAACAGAAACATCTTCGTCAAACCATGTACTACATGTAGCTTCCCCTTCCCTTCGTCTAAAAGAAAGTGAAAAAAAATCTTCCGCTTCACCCATCCCCTCGGCTCGATTATAAATATTCCGCCATTTTTGTCTCCCGGCCAGCACGGCGCACGCCATCGACTATACAATAGGAAACGTTCCCGCTTTCCTTGGTAACGGCTTGGCCCCGACCCCGCGTTGATCAAGCACAAACCAGCGGCAGCACTAGCACCACCACCACCGCCGGCCCCCGTACGTCTCCCGATCGGATCGGCCGTCGTCCCCGCCGGCGAGCGAGCGAGCGAGCGATCAAGATGGTGCTCTCCCACGCCGCGTCGGCTGGATCCTCCGATGACTCCGTGCACTCCACCTTCGCCTCCCGCTACGTCCGCGCCTCCCTGCCCAGGTGCGTCCCTTCCTCCTACGTCCATGGACGGATCATGGATGGATGGATGGATGCTTGATTTGGTTTCGTCGTTCGGTGAACTGATGGATGGACGGATGGACGGGCAGGTTCCGGATGCCGGAGAACTCGATCCCGAAGGAGGCGGCGTACCAGATCATCAACGACGAGCTGATGCTGGACGGGAACCCGCGGCTGAACCTGGCGTCCTTCGTCACCACGTGGATGGAGCCCGAGTGCAACAAGCTCATGATGGACTCCATCAACAAGAACTACGTCGACATGGACGAGTACCCCGTAACCACAGAGCTCCAGGTACACCCATACCATTTTCTCTCCCTTTTAGGGAATAGCCATACCATTTACTTTGGCGTTACTTCGGAATTTAATCCCCGGTATTGCGAACCTGCTGTGCTCGAGTCCCCCTGATTTGCTACCGAGATCTTTTTCTTCTTTCGGTGGGCTTCCACTGCTCCACTTGGCCTGATCCGGCCTAGAGATTTGAAAACGAGTACCACTAGGAATGCTAAAAAATGATCTAGCATCATATGCGCGTACTAGTACTCCTACGTACGTACCTTACCTCTAGCCTAGCGACGATTATTATATTGACGAGTTCAGTTACTACCTTTCTGCCCACTGTTTTCGGATTTTTATTCCTCTACATGGCCGCGTGTAATAAAGGAGATGAATTACTACGTAGCAGGAAGGGACTCTCGGTGGATCCGACGGAATAGACGTCGCCGAAAGAAACAAAGGTCGGTGGATCCGACACTTGGTGTTCAGCAGTCGTGTCAGGCTAGCAGCAAGTGACAAAACCAGGAGATATATTCAGCCTTTAGCGTTTGCGAAAAAAGAACAAATAAAAAGAGCAGGCCATATATGCATCGAGTTTTCACAGATTTTTTTTTTTTGGCGGTGCGTTTGGACAGAATTCATGCCATGCACGTAGGAGTAGTATATTTTGTCCCGAGATAAGATTCTCCTCGAGATCAGGAGGCTCAGCATTTCTGGGCGGTGCATCGGCTGCCTTTTGCTCCCCCTTGTTTCAAACCAAGAACAATACAGTACTCCTCGAGATCGACGAGGATTAAGGTCACTTTTTTCAGAAAAAAAATTGGATTAGGTAGTGCTGTTATTGACTTATTTACAGTCTAGATAGAATCATTCGAGGCTTGGCACTTACAAAGGCCCAACATAATTATATAGTAACTAAAGAAAATAAACAATAATCTCCTCAAGGGCGCGTCCCTGTCCATCCGTCTATCCTCTTGGTGCATGAACGTGAGTAGTGCACTAGAGAACAACGGGGAGCAGAACGTGCGTGGTGTACTAGTGTGCAGAACAAGGCATCTCTGGCCCCCGTCCCTGTCCTCCAACCCGCGACGCAACAATAGGAAAACGAGCAAGCCACGTTCACATACACACATGGCGATAGCTCTGGTTCCTGGTTGTCTGTCGTCTTGTCTGAGCCACCCAACGATCGGTCGAGAGGGGGAACGAGAAGAGTTTTACTCGTCGGTAACAGCAGACACTGATCGATCGATCGATCGATCGATCGATCGAAGGAACCAAGAAGAGTTCTGCTCGCAATCCCAAGTAGCCCGAGATTTCTCGGTGCTACATATAGTAGGCCGCCGAGCTAGACGCTCGTAGCCATGTGGAGGTTAGGCCTGGAGCGGACGTAAACCGGAAATGTTTACTGACTTGTAAGCATGAACCAGATGAGTGATGATTCGATCTGATTGCGCCCTTTCGGCACAGCGGCGCACTATTAGCATGGGTTGCGGTGGTCTAATCATCTAAGCACACGCCGGCAAAATCATGGGAGCGGACAAATGCAAGGGTGGACCCTTGGTTCCTATTAACGGAAGAAATCATCAGAGATTGCAACACAACGACAAAAAGAAAAAAGAGTGGAGTAAAAAATAATAAAAGCTGCTATTTATTACTCCCTCCGGCTTGAAAAAGAAGGCACACATACTTTTCAAATTCAGGTTTAACCATGAATTTAACCTATAATAAAACGTGGTAATGATGTAGTAATTTACGATCCTCGTGGAGGAAACTCTAGCTTTCTTCTTGCGACAAATCAAGTCTTCATATATAGCATGGTTGGTTGATCGATCATTAACACAGGGCTTTTAAATTCTGTTTTGCAGAACCGATGTGTGAACATGATCGCGCATCTGTTCAATGCTCCTCTCGGGGAGACCGAGACGGCCGTGGGAGTGGGCACCGTCGGCTCTTCGGAGGCCATCATGCTCGCCGGGCTGGCCTTCAAGAGGCGTTGGCAGAACAAGATGAAGGCCGCCGGCAAGCCCTGCGACAAGCCCAACATCGTCACCGGCGCCAACGTGCAGGTAACCAATACGAGCACATCACAAGTCGTCTCCTTGATTAACACTGACACATACGACGCGGTGTGTTACATTTGCAAGTTTTTAACTGGATCGATTCCATGGGGTAAAATGAACGCAGGTTTGCTGGGAGAAGTTCGCGCGCTACTTCGAGGTGGAGCTCAAGGAAGTGAAGCTGAGCGAGGGGTACTACGTGATGGACCCCGAGAAGGCCGTTGAGATGGTCGACGAGAACACCATCTGCGTCGCCGCCATCCTCGGCTCCACCCTCAACGGCGAGTTCGAGGACGTCAAGATGCTCAATGACCTCCTCGTCAAGAAGAACGAGGAGACAGGGTAATGAATCCATTAACCATCCTTCCACCAAGCTTCCAGTGGTTTCCACAAATGTCCTAATGGTTGCTTTTGGGTTGGACATGCAGCTGGGACACGCCGATCCACGTGGACGCGGCGAGCGGCGGGTTCATCGCGCCGTTCCTGTACCCGGAGCTGGAGTGGGACTTCCGGCTGCCGCTGGTGAAGAGCATCAACGTGAGCGGGCACAAATACGGCCTCGTCTACGCCGGGATCGGGTGGTGCATCTGGAGGAGCAAGGAGGACCTGCCGGACGAACTCATCTTCCACATCAACTACCTCGGCGCCGACCAGCCCACCTTCACCCTCAACTTCTCCAAAGGTTCAAGCCAGGTTATCGCGCAGTATTACCAGCTGATCCGCCTTGGTTTCGAGGTACTACTCATCGATTTTGTCTGAATATTTTGTCACTTATAACAGTAACAACATCAGTCTTTGCTAAATTTCAGTCGACTGAGATTTGATTATGTCTTAGTCTATTCTATATTCGTGAGATCTTACATTGAAATTCGTGCAAATTTTTTTTCTCATTTTTCTTTCTTTGTTACATGTTATGTCACTTGATTGAGACTTGATTAAGTCTCCGTCGACTGATATCTGGACACACCCTAACAACATTGTTGTGCTAACTGTATCTGGTGCGATAATGCAGGGGTACAGAAACATCATGGACAACTGCCAGGAGAACGCGATGGTGCTCAAGGAGGGGCTGGAGCGCACGGGCCGGTTCAACATCGTGTCCAAGGACCAGGGCGTCCCCCTGGTGGCCTTCTCCCTCAAGGACAGCAGCCGGCACGACGAGTTCGAGATCTCCGAGTTCCTGCGCCGCTTCGGCTGGATCGTGCCCGCCTACACCATGCCCCCCGACGCGCAGCACGTCACCGTGCTCCGCGTCGTCATCCGCGAGGACTTCAGCCGCACCTTCGCCGAGCGCCTCGTCATCGACATCGAGAAGGTGCTCCACGAGCTCGACGCGCTCCCCTCGCGCAGCAGCGGGCCCGCCCTGCAGCACCCCAACGGCGACACGGTGAGCGAGAAGGACCTCGCCAGGCAGCGCGAGGTGGTGTCCGTCTGGAAGAGGGCCGTCGCCGCCAGGAAGAAGACCCAGGGCGTCTGCTGAGCGGCGGCCATGCACCTCTCACCTGCTGCTGGCGTTTGATGATGCTATAGCTGCTGCTCGATCTTTATGGTTGTATTTCCTAATTTAAGCTGATACTACTTCTCTTGTCCATGATGATTTTTTAGAGGACGGAACTAATAGTTCTGGCTCCATTGGATCGATCTGAGTAATATTTATGTCATGTATGTGTTGAACTGCAGTGCTGTATTTGCATATTTGTACGCGAAAGTGGAGTACCTAGCAGCACTCATGTGTTTATTTGGGTGCCTGATATTCAATCAAAATCGTTCTCGTAGCTCTGAACCATGATGCTTTCTTTAGGGGTACTTGAACCTTGATGTTGGTTGAATGCCATGATATGATGGAGTAGTTAACCTTCGTAGAAACGGTACGGTTGCAGTAACGGCGACATGTACCAGTACGCGGGTACGAGGCTACGAACTCAGGGTGGACTTTTGGTACAAACCAAAATATTGGTTGCTACCTTGCATTTACCGATTCTGCTCAGAATATGGCAATGGCACCCTAAGAGGAAGCTCCTATAGGATGCTTCCTGCGTATTTTGAGCATTTCCTGAAAACACAAACATTTTTGAAACTTTTCAATGTTTTTTTAAATGAGAGCAATATTTTAAACTCTGATCATTTTTAAAAAAACAAAGAATATTTATAAGTCTAAACATTTTTCGAAATTTCTAGGAATTTTTTAAATTTCTGAACATTTTTTTATAATTCCAAGCAATATTTGAAATATGAACAATTATTTTAAAAACAAGAAACAAAAGAACCAAAAACACAGGAAAAAATCATGAAGAAAATAACAAAACAACAAAGAGAAAAAATAATCGAAAGCAGAACCTTCTACAAGGTTCATCAAACCGGGAAAAGCTAGGAAGGAAAGATTCCAAAAACCGGAATTTCTGTAGCATCTATATTAGCTAATTGGCTGAACCATCTCGGGTTATTGGACAACAATTCGCGGTAGTGTGGCACCTTTCGGCTTTTTGGCTGAAATATTGTTTCACAGCTGTCAGAAAGAACATCTCCATGCTTGAAAAAGTGCAAATGCTGACCGAGCTTCATCGAGAGGGATCCTATTCCACGCGCGGGTCGAATAATAGCATTCAAACGCGCACCATCGCAGCGGTGATGGTCCGGTTAATCCGTCTATTTCTGTGTTATTTGCTTTATTTTTCCCACATATTTTGGGTAGGTTTTTCCCGCAATAAACCATTTTTTCATTATTTTTTCTTCCTTTTTTGTTTCTCATTTTCATTTCTTATTTGTTTATATTTTACTCTAAATTTTGTGATTTTCTTGAATTCGCGATGTTTACCAAATTTGTGCAAACTTTTGAAATGCAAGACTTTTCTAATGTGAAGATCATTTTTTGACATATGAAAACATTTCGTGAATTTAGAAAAAAAATTCCAAATTCATGAACTCTTTTTGAAATCCAGAACATTTTGTGCATTCGGAACATTTTTTGAAAACCAGGAACATGTTTAGATTTTTTTTAAAATTCGGGATCATTTTTTAAATTCCTGAACAGTTTTTCAATTTAAGGAAAATTTGAAATGTAGGAACTTTTTCAAATCTGTGATCAAATTGACAACATTTTCCCAAAATAATGAACAGCTTTTGAAATCCAGGAACATTTTGAAACTTTGCAAACATTTTTTGAAATTTATAAGAAAAAAAAAAATAATTCCTGGATCATTTTTTGAATTTCGGTAACGTTTTCTTCGAATTTGACAACATTTTAGGAAATACGTGATTTTTTTTCAATTTCACAAAGCTTTGTTAAATTCATGAATAATATTTGTATTTGAAAACATGTTATTAAATTCTTTAGCATATTTTTAGTTTTTTAAAGAAAAATAAAAAAGGGGAAAAAGATACAAAATAAAAAAGGAAAGGAAAATGGAAAAGAAACAAGCGGCGTGTCCCTGCTTTGGGCTGGCCCAAACCGTGCAAGGGGGTGTTTCTGCGTCGTGCAGCTCCCTCGACCCAAAAAGAATAGGAGCTTCTCTAAAGAAAAGCGCCCAAAATAGGAGAACTGCTTCACGAAGCCTTTATTTTTTCAGAAAAAACGGGAGTAGCACCTATATTAGCTACTTGGCTGACCCATCTGGGGTTCTTGGACAACAATTTGCCGAGGATAGGAGAGCCAAGGTCACGGTAGTACGCCACCTTTTAGCTTTTGGGATGAAATGTTGTTTCACAACTGCCGCTGATGAAGAGCATCAATGTCAGCGGGCACAAGTACGGCCTGTCTACGCCGGGATCGGGTGGTGCATCTGGAGGAGCAAGGAGGACCTGCCGGACGAGCTCATCTTCCACATCATCTACCTCGGCGCCGACCCCCACCTTCACCCTCAACTTCTCCAAAGGTTCAAGCCAGGTTATCGCGCAGTATTACCAGCTGATCCGCCTTGGTTTCGAGGTACAGCTCGTCGATTTTGTCTCAACGTTTCTCACATATCTTTATTTCATTTGCTCTCCTTTTGTGAGCCAGTACTGAACTACAGACTTTGATTTGGCACAGTTGCTTCAGTGAGGCCGGCCCAAAATGCACAGTTGCTTCATTTTGAGCTTTGCCACTTTCTGAAGTGCTTTGAAATAGGAGTTTCAGTTTCTTATTTTCAGGAAATTGAAGAGGAGCAGGCACTGGAAGCAAAGAAGGGAGAAAAAAGAGGAGAAATTGCTCAAGAAGAAGTTGGAGGGTAAGCACCTTATAGTTGCATATTGAGTTGTGAGAATTTGCAATTCCCAATGCTAGAAGTGCCTTAACAGTAGGCGTTTCGTTGTAATGTTCTCATGGGTTATTGGATGATAGTCTCCCTCTTGATTGTTTTGTTTAAGGTCATGAACTCATGATCATACACACACAAAAAATATGTGATGGATACATGGAGTTTTGCGGGTAACCTAAATTACTGTGCCTTTTTCAAAATACTTGTTTGGAATTAATATGCAGTACAACCATTGCCAAAATATACTGATCAACAGATCAGCTTCTAAATCATTCGTCCAATTTTAATTCTCGGTATGACCAGTTCAGTTAGATGATGACTTACGTATTTTACATATAAATGGGCTGATCTTTCATCTTATTCGCACCTCTCCTTCGTTTGTCCATGTGATTTACTTTTGCCTACACATTAAAATATTATTATTGGTATAGATTACGTATAGATGGATAACTATGTAAATTAGACAACTATTTTGATAATCATTTGATGGCAAGTGAAACGTGCGTTGCACGTGCAAGCTTACTAGTTTTAAAGAAAGAACATTTTTTGAAATCTGATTTTTTTTTCAATTAAGAACATTTTTCCAAATTCATGAACACCTTTTGAAATCTAGAACATTTTGTGAATTCCGGACCATTTTTTGAAAACCAGGAACAAGTTTTGAATTTGTGAACTTTTTTCAAATTCGGGATCTTAAATCCCTGAAAAGTTTTTGAATTATAGAACATATTTAAATCTAGGAACTTTTTCAATTCTATGATAGTTTTTTGAAATTCACAATAGTTTCCCAAATTTATGAATACCTTTTGAAATCATATTTTTTGAAATCCAGGAACATTTTTGCAATTCCTGAACTTTTTTAAACATTTAGAAAAAACTTAGATCCTGAATCATTTTTTTTAAAATTTGGGACATTTTTCCGAATTGACAACATTTTAGGAAATACGGGAATATCTTTTTTTCAATTTCACGAATATTTGTTAAATTGATGAATATTTTTTATATTTTCAAACATTTTCTTAAATTCTTATCAGATTCTTATTTTTTGAAAATAAAAATTAAATGTGGAAAAATAGAAAAAAAAATCAGCAAAATAAGAAAAAAGGAAATGAAAAAGAAACAAGCGCCTCACGTCCCTGCTTTGGGCCGGCCCAAAATGCGCGAGGGTTGTGCGTTTGTGCGTCCTGCACGTCCTCCTACCCCAAAAATAGTAGAGATCGCCTCCTTGGCGCCTTTAGCGCCCGTTAGCGAATCCAGCGCCCGCTGCTTCGCTTACATGCGCTTGGCCCAACAATGCTCACTGGCTGCTGCCGCCCCCCTCGGTCGCTCGCTCGCTGCCCGCTCAATGCTAAATCCTATTCGGCGCCCACTGCGCCCGATACAGTACAATCCGCAAATGGGCGCATACCCCCTGCTTCGCTGGGCCGGCCCATCTATCTTTTCCCCTGCAATGACATTTGGACGAACACCTGCCGGCCATGGTGGCCGCCATGGAGGTCGTCGACAGGGTGGCGGAGTGTACGTGGGTACAATCGGCTCCAGGGTGGACATCGCCATCGTAAAAGGCGAGGGGGGCGCGTCGGTGCTGGTTGCGAACGTCCGGCAATCTTCGGTCTGGTGGCTGTCCACTCTTGTGTGCTAGCAGTAGGTAGCCGGTTCGAAACCCACTCGTCTCATTATTTTTCCTCTCTATCCTTTTTTATTTGAGGGGCTCTCTACGTAATTTTTTTAAGGCTTTTATGCAAATCTATCACGCGTGGACGGTTATAGTGGCTAACCGCGGGCTCGGGCCATGTTGGTGTGTCACCACGCAAGCAGCAGATACGTACGCGAAATATGAGTGTATTTACACGCCCACGAAAGTTTGATGATTAGAATCACACATTTTACAAGTTTGCGCATCAAACTAACCGTCACATGCAAGTTATAAGACTGCGAGTGTATTTACCTCTTATTTTTCTTCCTTTCTATTGTTAGTCCGTGACCTGGATTTTTCTTGTCAACATTGCTCAAAAGATGGATCATTAGCCAAAAAAAATGTAGACTTGGACTCAAACCAAACGCACGTAAAAGAACTCCTCGAGGATATATACAACAGTCTTGCTTTCGTGACGTTATTGAGCACACATATGCTCTAGTTGTTTTTCTATGCTTCCTTTCTATTGTTAGTCGGAGATGAGAATTATTCGCAGCAGATCCAAAAGAAGGCGCGTCATAGCAGAGTTTCAGAGTCCAGTAGCAGCAGTCATCCGCCGTTGTTGGTTGGGCTGGATGACGATTGGTCAGACAGTCAAATCAAAGAAACAAGAAGGCCATGAGGTGTGCGTGCACATGTTTTACGGCCCGAAACACCTGATACCGGTAGCGGCCAGCCGCATCCGTCTTGCATTATATAAATGCTTAGAGCATCTACAGCCGGATCTTTCAAACCCGCCTCATACGTCTGGGCGGGCCATCCGATCAGTGTTCAGTCAAGATTTTTTGACCTAGACGGTCCTTCAAACAGCCCTCAAACGTCCGGGCTGACCGGCACCTCTCATATCCAGCCCAAATATGAGACAGATATGGGGGCGCCCGGGCACGCCCGCCACGTCGGCCTGACGTTGTGGCCCCACACGAACTCGCCGGGAGACCCGACGGTCCGACGGGCGCCTAGACCTTCGCCGCAGTGTGATCATCGCGTGATGCCGCTCTGGCTAGCCGCCCGAGGCTGTAGCTGGCTATTTAAGCCGGCCGGCGCCCCCAGCCCTAACACACCCGCCTATTCATTTCTGATTTTCTTTTCTTATTTTTATATTACATTTTGTGATTTTTCTGAATTCGCGAACGTTTTCAAAATTCATGCAAACTTTTGAAATGCGAGACTTTTCTAAATTGAAGGAATTTTAATCAGAAAACATTTTTAAATTCTGAACATTTTTCCAAATTCATGAACATTCTGTGCATCGGGAACATTTTTTGAAAACCGGGAACATGTTTTGAATTTATTATTATTTTTTAATTTTATAAAATTTTGAAATGTAGTAACATTTTTCAAATCAGTGATCATTTTTTAAATTCACAACATTTTCCCAAATTGATGAACAACTTTTGAAATCTGGAAACATTTTTGGAAATCCAGGAACACTTTCAAACTTTTTTTGAAATTTAGAAAAAACAATAATTTCTGGATCATTTTTTTCAGTTTCGGGAACATTTTTTCGAATTGAACAACATTTTAGGAAATACGGGATTCTTTACCAATTTCATGAAGATTTTATAAATTCATGAATAATATTTGTATATGAAAACATTTTCTTAAATTCTTTAGCATATTTTGAATTTTTTAAAATAAAAATGAAAAAGGGGAAAAGAAACAAAAGAGAAAAAGGAAATGAAAAAGAAAAAAGCGCCTCACGTCCCTGCTTTGGGCTGGCCCGAACTGCACTAGGGGTGTGCGTTTGTGCACCCCGCACCCCCTTCGACCCAAAAATAGGAGCTTCTCTAAAAAAACAGAAATAGGATCACTGCTTCGTGAAGACTTTTTTTTTCTTTTCCAGGAAAAAAAAATACTTGCTGCGCCTAAAAATGTCTGAAAACATAATCATATATTCGAGTATACACATATGAAATTTCATGGACATATGTTCATTTGTGATGTACACAAAAAAGACAAATACATAAATAAAAATGGTGTGTTGATTCTATGAGGCCTTAGCATGGCGACTTCTCGACTGTCTACTACAACAAGATTTGCCCGGCTCCAGTGGGGGAGGGGCGATGACAGCGGCGCGTCTTCGGCTCGCTTCAGTGATTGTAGTCGTCGCTAGGTGGTCTACAAATTTGGATGTATTTTTTATTATTTTTAGTGTTCGTTATACTATCATTATTGAAGATGAATAGATCAAAAGTATTTCCCGAAAAAAAAAAAAGTTTTGCTTTCGTGACGTTATTGACCACACATGCTCTAGTTATTATTTTTTAAAGGTTCCTTTCTATTGTTAGTCGGTGACGAGGATTGTTCATAGCAGCAGATTCAGAGGAAGGCGCGTCGACGTGCATAACAGAGTTTCAGAGTCCAGTAGCAGCAGTCACCCGCCGTTGGTTGGGCTGGATCAGGACGATTGGTCAGACGGAGACCAGTCAAATCAAAGAAACAAAAAGGCCATCAATCAGGTGTGCATGCACATGTTTTACGGCCCAGAACACCTGATTCAGGTAGCGGCCTGCTCCCATGCTTGGTTAGGTCAGTCCGGTGATCTTAGCTTTGTCCGTGTAAACATTGTGACGGATGAATAAAGCTTTATGTGATTGCCTCAAAAACAAAAAGGTAGCGGCCTGCTGCATCCGTCCTGCATTATATAAGTGCTTACTCAGCGGAAATCTTTGTTGTCCAGACTCATCTGCTTCCGTTCAAAAAAAATCAAAAAGAAAACTAGAAAAATTCTAAAAAATTCAATGCTACTCTCTGACACTACATGGCGGTGCAAAATGAATCAGTCTTTTTTTGCCACTGTCAATTCTTCAATTTTTTTTGTATGGTAGATAATTTGATGCATGAGGTCCGCTCCAAACTGCAACTCATTTGGACATCTGAGCAGCTCTCGGCAAAAAAGACAAATCGGGTTAGAACATTGCGTGAACAGTAATTTTTTTACAGACTCCACTTTTGTCTTTTTTGCCGAGAGCTGCTCAGATGTCCAAATGAGTTAAAATTTGAAGCAGACCTCACGCATCAAATTATCTATCACACAAAAAAAATGAATTTTGTTGAATTTTTCTAGTATTTGTTTTGATTTTTTCTGAACGCGGCTGCAGATGAGCCCGGAAGCAAAAACTCCCATCATACTCCAAAATAAATAAAATATATAAGTGCTTACTCCAGAAACTGTGAGAGAAAGACAAAGCCCTCGTACTCCAGTCACCTTCTACTCTTTTGTGGGACAAAGTAAAAACACGCGTGGATCGCGCACACGTAGTCCTGTTGAATACACCTGAATATTCTCCGTGTCAAAAGAGCTCGTCGTTTGGTCAGGCGATCAGCACACGTTTACCTTTTTTTTTGACAAATCATCTCCTCCTTTATTCAATCACAATTGTATCATTTACAAGAAAATGTATAGTCTCATCCGGAGGTGAATCCATCCAGATACTAGGAGGAGAGAACTTGGCCAACTTGGCCAATTCATGGGCTACCTGATTATTATCTCTAATACATGAATCAAACAAAACGTGATTAAAGTCTAGCGACATGTAATAACAGTCATCGAATATAGCACTTGCCACTGAACTAGAAAAGCCTTCCTTCAAAGCATTAACAACTTCTTCATTGTCGGAGACAACCTCAATTTTGCTACGTCCCACTGTCTATGCTAAGTTTAACCCAAATCTCACAGCCGTTGCTTCAGCAGAAAAAGAGTCATAGCAAAAATTCAGTCTTTCGTTTGCCAGTTCACAAGTTCCAAATAAGAAGCGATCCAAGCCAGGGCGTTTCCTTTGCTCGATCCAAGTTCCAAATAAGAACGATCGCCAGTTCCAAATGATCAGCCGAGGAAAGGATCGACGGTCGCTGTCGGCGCCCGCCCATTCGACTACATTAAACCAAACCATCCGCTCTTTTGCCCGATTTGTTGTCCGCGGCGGCGGGTGCGCACGGCCATCGATCGCCCTCCGTCTTTCTCCCCGGCTGCATGATGGCTACGTACGCGTTCCTTCCTTCCTTCCTCCATGCGGTGCGGTGCGGGTCTCTCGCTTGGGTTCTACGGAAACCCCCTGATCTTCTGAGCTGATAAAGGAGCTCGATCGACTCCGTCTACGGAGGCGGTGACCCGCCTGGTGCGCGTAGACGTCATCGGTGCACCACCGCCAGCACCACCATTCTTTTCAGGTCTCACTCTCGCGGTTTTGTCGGGTCTTCCACGGGTTACTCGCTCAGGCGGTCGCATGGGGATCACGCGGTCCCGTTTACTTCTTGTGACCCGATCGAGTGGTGTGCTGAGCGTATAGAGTAGAAAAACGGCTTCCAGGATCTGGACTTCCAAGATCAGCACATGCTAAGCTTTACGAATGAAACCAGGTGGTATCAACAGAATGGACTTGTATATATGCGTGCTAGAGGTAAAGTTGGAGGTTCCAAAATGTGTTTCCAATCTATCGATCCTTGTAAGAAAAGTAGTACCGTAGCTAGTAAATTTGGAGTAGCTTTTGTTTCCCCCCGAAGAGTAGCGGCTAATTTTTCCTCTTGTTCGCAAGTGTTGCTTTCTGCAAGATTTCAGTTAGTTTTCAGTGATCACCCTTCCCTGATTGACTTCGGTTAGCAATTCACCGGCACTTTTAGCTGGGGGTGTTACTATCTTAACCGAGATACGTTAGGGTGGGCTAGTAGCAGGCATCGCCAGGAACCGGTCAGTTAGTTGGATCGGATCAGACATCAACCTTGCCAATTGCCAAGTGCTGGATTGGAGGGAAAGGAAACATCTCATCTCAGCTGTGATTGATTATTCAAATACAAGGATGCATTGCATGAGCACGGAAAGGAGGGAATGTGTAAACGTCTCCAAGTAGAGCACCACATATAGAGAGAGAGGTGCCAGATCCCATCAGGCTAGGTACAGTATGATCTCCCAAGCATGTATCTCTTTCAGCCGGGTGCGTGCGTGCGTGCAGCTGATCGATACCGGCCACACCTAATAAATAAAAAGTGTGTGAAAAGGCTTGCGGATTATTAGAAGCTAAAAGCCGTTGGGTTCCCATCACAAGACAGGTCAAACGGTGAACTAATTATGTGTGGTGCTAATAAGAACAAAACATTTCCTCGGGGGGATGTAGCCGGTAACCTATCACATCCAGCGTTTACGTGCATACTCCTTTTAACTCTACAAGTACGTCCTACCTTTTAGAATCTTCGTAAGAAAAACATACGTCTAGCATACGTAAAACACCAGCTGCTTAGGAGTACAAAGAATGTAAAATGTATATATCGCTCGGTTGTTGCCT
Source organism: Triticum aestivum (assembly GCF_018294505.1). NCBI lineage: Eukaryota > Viridiplantae > Streptophyta > Magnoliopsida > Poales > Poaceae > Triticum > Triticum aestivum. The sequence goes on from NC_057805.1 coordinate 29,497,393, forward strand.
TATCTATAAAATAGGGCCAATGACTTTTGATAATCGCCAATATATGCAAAGGCCGAGTATTGCAATACAAAGGCGGATTTATGCAATACTATCAAGAGAAACGATCCACTTTGAATTGTTTATGTTTGCCATAGGCTCCACTTTGAGTTAGTTGGGGAACGAAAAGGAGTGAAAGCTATACACCAAGTCTGCCGATGTGCTCCCAAAAGCTAACCAAAGACTCTTCCAACCCTAGCTATCAGCCCATCTCCAATTGTCCATACAAAATCTGCTCATGCTTACCACCAAAGTTAACTTGCGAGGAGGCGCAGCCGCAAAGCCTCAGATGCTTTAGTCCCCTCCTTGAGATATACATATTGCATCATTGCATATACCACACGTGTGTCTCAGGTTAGGTGAGTTAGGTACCACGTACAACGCCCTTGCATACATGCATGATAGTATTTCGGAACACTTCCTGGCTTAGCTGCTTCTGCAATCTACGGTCATTTTCTGACAAGCTGAAATATGCCTTCCGGTTCCAGCAAGATCGAGCTGATGGGGTGACGGGCGTATATCGATCATATCCCATCCGATGCTGATCATACGTACTACTAGACATCTGAGTAACTGACGCGAAGCTAAACTCAGATGATCAGTCTTACATACGTACACGGCTGCAGCACATTGTAATCGGTCGAAATCATTTGGGCTGACGCGCTGGGAGAGACGCCTAGCCTACGAAATAGTCGCGTCGGCCGTGATCATGCCTGTGTTCGTCGCACATTTACGGCGGTAGAATGGCGTTCGTCAAAACAGTTGTATGTATAGATTCCCAAAGACAAATCTTAGGTGAGTGAAGAAAGCCATCAGGAAGTTTTTCTGGCTAGGTGACGGTATTAAGTAAAAATACCATATGGTCAGATGGCTTGTAATTTGTACACCCAAG
>NC_057805.1:29498539-29514406 GCF_018294505.1 Triticum aestivum
TAGAAAGATTTAAAGTGTGCTTACTGTGTAAATGATGGTGGAATTTAGAAAACAAGGAAGGCTTGTTGCAGGATATAGTGAAAAGAAAATATAAGGTGATTAATGGCATCCAACAGATAAAGCACACTGCCGGGGATTCACCCAGTGCTGAAATTTGAGATGGGCTCTAAGCCCATGTAGCAATTTCTGAAAAATCTCTAAGGGCCCATGTGGGTTATATGGCACTAGGTGTAGTGGGAAGTTCAGTCCCACCCCGGAAGTGGAAGAGGAGTTGGACCTCCTTATAAGGGTTTCTCTTCCACATGCTATTGGAGCTTGAGAAGAGAAGAGGCCCTCGCGCACCCCTCCTCCGCCGCCCGCCTCGCCTCCTCGCCTCGCCTATATAAGTGTGCGGTGTCTCCTAACCCTAGCCGCCACGAACAGATCACATCTGCTCCACGCCCACCGTCGTTCCCTTGCTGCTGCTGCCGCCGGTGACTCCATCCCGTCCGCCGCGTACACGATCGACGGGAGAACAGGTCTCCGAAACCACGCCCTTCTGGTTCCTGTACGGGGTGAGGGGCGAATAGGTTTTTGGGCAGCGATTACGCGACTGCTCACTTCCGATCGTCTACTTCCTCTACGTCCGCGTCGCCTTCATCATCACCATGTCCACCGCCGCCGAGAAAGCTGAAGCTGACAAGAAGGCCGCCGAGGACGCCGCTGCCGCCACCAAAGCCGTGGCCTACTCGAGGGTATAACTCGTTTATCCCGCTCCTACTGTTTTCTGTTTTAGCCATGCTAGCGTCATACGTAGATCTTTCTGCAATTAGCGTAGTATGTGCTACTTTGACTGAATATCAGTATGCGATCATATGTGTCAATGCCATGCTAGTGATTTACTCGTGGATTAATTTAATCGAGAAATTTCCTATTTACTCAACAATCCAAAAACCTATTATGTGTAGGAATTTTTCGGCAAGTGGCTTTGCCGCTGCACTGAAACCGGATAAGTTTACCGGTACATACTTCAAGCGTTGGCAGACTAAGACCACGTTATGGCTCACGGCTATGAACGTGTTCTGGGTCACCGGTGTCTCCACGGGAACGATTGCTCCTGAACAGGAGAAGGCGTTCAAGGAGGCTACCGTTGTGTTTCTCGGAGCAGTTCTTAGCGTGATCGGAGATAAACTGGTCGACGCATATTTACATGTGCATGTTGCCAAGGACTTGTGGGAGGCGCTCGAATCTAAGTTCGGGGCAGCCGATGCCGGAAGCGAGATGTATATTATAGAGCAGTTCCATGATTACAAGATGGTTGAAAACCGTCCTGTATTGGAGCAGGCTCATGAGATAATATGCATTGTTAAGGAGCTTGAACTTCTTAAGTGCGAGTTACCGGGCAAGTTTGTCGCGGGCTGCATAATCGCTAAGCTCCCTAATTCCTGGAGGAACTTTGCCACCACTCTGAAACATCAGAGGCGTGAATTCTCTGTGGAGGATGTCATTGGCCATCTGAGTGTTGAGCAGAATTCAAGGGCAAAGGACTCGCACGGAAAAGGGGCCGAAGGGACTTCTGTCGCCAACATGGTGAACCAGAAGAACTTCAACTCCCACAAGCCCAAGGGAAAGAACGGTGTCCAACACAATACCGACTTTAAGAAGAAGGGTAAGAAGACCTTCAAGAAGAACAAGAAGGACGAGGGCTGCTTCACTTGTGGTTCGGTTGAACATTGGGCCAACAAGTGCCCAAACAAGTACAAGAAGTCAGGACAGGACTCCAAGTCCGTCAACATGATTGTGGACAACAATGAGAATGGTGCACCTGGGTACGGTAATTTATTTACTGTTTTTTCAGTGTTTCAGCCCACCGATTGGTGGGTGGACACAGGTGCAGGTGTACATGTGTGTGCTGACATGTCATTGTTCACTTCTTACCAGGTCACAGGCCACGGGTCCGTATTGATGGGGAATGGCGCGAGTGCTTCTGTTCATGGTGTTGGCACGGTCGATCTGAAGTTTACTTCGGGAAGGATCGTGCAGCATGTCCCCGCCATCAAGAAGAACCTCGTTAGTGGCTCCCTTCTATGTAGAGAAGGGTTTAAGTTGATTTTCGAGTCTAATAAATTAGTTGTTACGAAATATGGACTCTTTGTTGGAAAAGGTTATGAGAGCGGAGGGATGTTCCGCCTTTCCCTCGCAGATTTTTGTAATAAAGTCGTGAACCATGTTCATTCGAATGTTAATGAATCTGAGGTTTGGCATTCACGTCTTTGTCACATTAGTTTCGGTGTTATGACGCGGCTAGCCAAGTTGGATTTAATCCCGAGTTTTACTTTAGCCAAAGTCTCTAAGTGCCTTTCATGTGTGCAAGCTAAGCAACCTCGCAAGCCTCACAAGGCCGCGGAGGAGAGACACTTGGCACCATTAAAACTCATACATTCTGATCTTTGTGAGATGAATGGTGTGTTGACTAAAGGTGGAAAGAAATACTTCATGACATTGATAGATGATTCCTCTAGATATTGCTATGTGTACCTGTTAAATACTAAAGATGAGGCTCTACACTACTTTAAAATCTATAAGGCAGAAGTTGAGAATCAACTTGAAAAGAAAATTAAACGAGTCCGGTCAGATCGTGGTGGAGAGTACTTCTCGAGTGAGTTTGATTCCTTCTATGCGGAACACGGCATTATTCATGAGAGGACGCCTCCCTATTCACCCCAGTCAAACGGGGTTGCCGAGCGGAAAAACCGTACTCTAACTGATTTGGTTAACGCCATGTTAGATACATCGGGTTTATCCAAGGCATGGTGGGGGAGGCTATATTGACGGCATGCCATGTCCTGAATAAAGTTCCGACAAAGGATAATGAGATCACTCCCTATGAGAAATGGGCAAAGAGGAGGACAACACTCTCGTACTTGCGCACTTGGGGCTGTCTGGCGAAAGTCAATGTGCCGATCCCCAAAAAGCGTAAACTTGGACCCAAGACTGTGGACTGCGTTAATGTGGGCTACGCTAAGAACAGCGTTGGCTATAGACTTCTAGTAGTGAAATCTGAGGTACCTGACCAGAAGGTCGGTACAATTATGGAGTCTAAGGATGCTACATTCTTCGAGGATACTTTTCCTATGAGAGATATGCAAAGCACTTCTAGACAGGAATCTGAGGAGACTCCTGAACCTGCCATCCCTATGGAATATTATGAACAAACACATGATGAAAATCCTAAGGAGGATGACGAGGAAACCCTTGGTAGGGGCAAGAGATAAAGGACTGCAAAGACCTTTGGTGATGATTTCTTCGTGTACCTCGTGGATGATACTCCCACTTCTATTTCAGAAGCGTATGCCTCTTCAGAAGCTGACTACTGGAAGGATGCGGTCCGTAATGAGATGGATTCCATCATGGCTAACGGGACATGGGAGATCACTGAACGTCCCTATGGTTGTAAACCATTAGGATGTAAGTGGGTGTTCAAGAAGAAGCTTAGGCCCGATGGTACGATTGAAAAGTACAAGGCTAGGCTTGTGGCCAAGGGCTATGACCAGAAAGAAGAGGAAGATTACTTCGACACTTATTCACATGTAGCTAGACTGACCACCATTCGAGTATTACTCTCGTTGGCAGCCTCGCATGGTCTTCTCGTCCACCAGATGGATGTTAAGACGGCTTTTCTGAATGGAGAGCTAAAAGAGGAAATCTACATGCAACAGCCAGATGGCTTTGTGATAGATGGTCAGGAAAGAAAGGTGTGTAGGTTGCTAAAATCTTTATATGGCTTGAAGCAAGCACCTAAGCAATGGCATGATAAGTTTAATACAACTCTGACATCTGTTGGTTTCGTTGCTAATGAGGCTGACAAATGTGTATACTATCGCCATGGTGGGGGTGAAGGAGTTATACTGTGCTTGTATTTTGATGACATACTGATATTCGGAACCAACCTCAAAGTCATTGAGGAGGTCAAGTCGTTTTTGTCTCAGAACTTTGAGATGAAAGACCTTGGTGTGGCTGATGTTATCTTGAACTTCAAGCTACTGAGAGATAATGAGGGTGGGATTACACTTCTGCAATCCCACTATGTTGAGAAGGTGTTGAGTCGTTTTGGATATTCGGATTGCACACCATCTCAAACACCATATGATCCTAGCGTGTTGATTCGAAAGTCCAAAGGCACGGCTATAGATCAGTTGAGATACTCTCAAATCATTGGTTCACTGATGTACCTAGCGAGCGCAACGAGGCCCGACATCGCGTTTGCTGTGAGCAAACTGAGCCGGTTTGTTTCCAAACCGGGTGATGTACATTGGCATGCTGTTGAACGAGTCATGCGCTATCTGAAAGGTACTATGAACTATGGACTTCACTATACCGGAGACCCGTCGGTACTTGAAGGGTATAGTGATGCAAATTGGATCTCTGATGCTGATGAGATGAAGGCCACAACTGGGTATATGTTTACTCTTGGAGGTGGCGCTGTTTCCTGGAAGTCTTGCAAGCAAACGATCTTAACGAGATCGACAATGGAAGCAGAATTAACGGCATTAGACACATCTGGTGTTGAAGCGAGATGGCTTCGAGATCTTTTGATGGACTTGCCATTGGTTGATAAACCGGTTCCGGCTATCCTTATGAACTGTGACAATCAGACTGTCATCACCAAGGTGAAGAGTTCAAAGGACAACATGAAGTCCACCAAACACATAAGAATGAGATTAAAAGCTGTCACAAAATTAAGAAACTCCGGAGTGATAGCGTTGGACTATGTCCATACGGCTAAGAACCTGGCAGATCCCTTTACGAAAGGGCTATCACGTGTTGTGATAGATAATGCATCGAGGGAGATGGGTATGAGACCCACATGAGTTGCCATGGTAGTAACCCAACCTATGTGATCGGAGATCCCGTGAATTAGGACCTGGGAAAACAAGCCAGTGGTGAACTGAGGAGAGTAACTATACTAAACCACTCCGTTGGAGATGCAATACTCTCGATACTGTATGGTAGGATGACTAATGTCTTAATGTGTTCCGAAGCTTATATAAGCAAGATGCTATCCTACAGAGTGATCTTTGGAGGAACACACCTATATGAGTCCGACTGCTGGTCACAGTCTATGAGATTGGGGTGATCTCTAGTAAGCTCATGAATAGGCCAGGAGTGTGACTTATATGCTCCACCCGAGGGGTCAGCCTTCGGCAGCCCGGTACTAGTGAGACATGTGGTGAAACTTCTTTACGCCAAACTGACAATTCAAGGCATAGTCCATTGTTCAGTTGTGAAGGAGTGTAGCTACTTGCTCTAGGTGAAGCTCAACCTTAACAGGTCTTCACTGAAACACTGGTATATCAAAACAGTAATTGGAACAGAGGACACAATGGGCCCTCGAGATCTGGTGGGGGATTGCTGAAATTTGAGATGGGCTCTAGGCCCATGTAGCAATTTCTGAAAAATCTCTAAGGGCCCATGTGGGTTATATGGCACTAGGTGTAGTGGGAAGTTTAGTCCCACCCCGGAAGTGGAAGAGGAGTTGGACCTCCTTATAAGGGTTTCTCTTCTACATGCTATTGGAGCTTGAGAAGAGAAGAGGCCCTCGCGCACTCCTCCTCCGCCGCCCGCCTCACCACGCCACGCCTCGTCACGACGCGCCACGGGTTGCGGGATTGAGCCGAGCCGAGCTTACACCTACGCGCTTATTTTCGCCAGTCACTAACGGAGAGTTTTCTGAAGGCTGGGCCACGATCTGAGACGTCGGATCGTGGGCTGTCACGGACTCGGACGTGGGTCGAGCCCACGTCTCTCCACGCGGCTGCGCCTATATATGTGTGCGGTGTCTCCTAACCCTAGCCGCCACGAACAGATCACATCTGCTCCACGCGCACGCCCACCGTCGTTCCCTTGCTGCTGCTGCCGCCGGTGACTCCATCCCGTCCGCCGCGTACACGGTCGACGGGAGAGCAGGTCTCCGAAACCACGCCCTTCTGGTTCCTGTACGGGGTGAGGGGCGAATAGGTTTTTGGGCAGCGATTACGCGACTGCTCACTTCCGATCGTCTACTTCCTCTACGTCCGCGTCGCCTTCATCATCACCATGTCCACCGACGCCGAACGTGCCGCCGCCGAGAAAGCTGAAGCTGACATGAAGGCCGCCGAGGACGCCGCTGCTGCCACCAAAGCCGTGGCCTACTGGAGGGTATAACTCGTTTATCCCGCTCCTACTGTTTTCTGTTTTAGCCATGCTAGCGTCATACGTAGATCTTTCTGCAATTAGCGTAGTATGTGCTACTTTGACTGAATATCAGTATGCGATCATATGTGTCAATGCCATGCTAGTGATTTACTCGTGGATTAATTTAATCAAGAAATTGCCTATTTACTCAACAATCCAAAAACCTATTATGTGTAGGAATTTTTCGGCAAGTGGCTTTGCCGCTGCACTGAAACTGGATAAGTTTACCGGTACATACTTTAAGCGTTGGCAGACTAAGACCACGTTATGGCTCACGGCTATGAACGTGTTCTGGGTCACCGGTGTCTCCACGGGAACGATTGCTCCTGAACAGGAGAAGGCGTTCAAGGAGGCTACCGTTGTGTTTCTCGGAGCAGTTCTTAGCGTGATCGGAGATAAACTGGTCGACGCATATTTACATGTGCATGTTGCCAAGGACTTGTGGGAGGCGCTCGAATCTAAGTTCGGGGCAGCCGATGCCGGAAGCGAGATGTATATTATAGAGGAGTTCCATGATTACAAGATGGTTGAAAACCGTCCTGTATTGGAGCAGGCTCATGAGATAATATGCATTGTTAAGGAGCTTGAACTTCTTAAGTGCGAGTTACCGGGCAAGTTTGTCGCGGGCTGCATAATCGCTAAGCTCCCTAATTCCTGGAGGAACTTTGCCACCACTCTGAAACATCAGAGGAGTGAATTCTCTGTGGAGGATGTCATTGGCCATCTGAGTGTTGAGCAGAATTCAAGGGCAAAGGACTCGCACGGAAAAGGGGCCGAAGGGACTTCTGTCGCCAACATGGTGAACCAGAAGAACTTCAACTCCCACAAGCCCAAGGGAAAGAACGGTGTCCAACACAATACCGACTTTACGAAGAAGGGTAAGAAGACCTTCAAGAAGAACAAGAAGGACGAGGGCTGCTTCACTTGTGGTTCGGTTGAACATTGGGCCAACAAGTGCCCAAACAAGTACAAGAAGTCAGGACAGGACTCCAAGTCCGTCAACATGATTGTGGACAACAATGAGAATGGTGCACCTGGGTACGGTAATTTATTTACTGTTTTTTCAGTGTTTCAGCCCACCGATTGGTGGGTGGACACAGGTGCAGGTGTACATGTGTGTGCTGACATGTCATTGTTCACTTCTTACCAGGTCACAGGCCACGGGTCCGTATTGATGGGGAATGGCGCGAGTGCTTCTGTTCATGGTGTTGGCACGGTCGATCTGAAGTTTACTTCGGGAAGGATCGTGCAGCTGAAGAACGTGCAGCATGTCCCCACCATCAAGAAGAACCTCGTTAGTGGCTCCCTTCTATGTAGAGAAGGGTTTAAGTTGGTTTTCGAGTCTAATAAATTAGTTGTTACGAAATATGGACTCTTTGTTGGAAAAGGTTATGAGAGCGGAGGGATGTTCCGCCTTTCCCTCGCAGATTTTTGTAATAAAGTCGTGAACCATGTTCATTCGAATGTTAATGAATCTGAGGTTTGGCATTCACGTCTTTGTCACATTAGTTTCGGTGTTATGACGCGGCTAGCCAAGTTGGATTTAATCCCGAGTTTTACTTTAGCCAAAGGCTCTAAGTGCCTTTCATGTGTGCAAGCTAAGCAACCTCGCAAGCCTCACAAGGCCGCGGAGGAGAGACACTTGGCACCATTAGAACTCATACATTCTGATCTTTGTGAGATGAATGGTGTGTTGACTAAAGGTGGAAAGAAATACTTCATGACATTGATAGATGATTCCTCTAGATATTGCTATGTGTACCTGTTAAATACTAAAGATGAGGCTCTACACTACTTTAAAATCTAGAAGGCAGAAGTTGAGAATCAACTTGAAAAGAAAATTAAACGAGTCCGGTCAGATCGTGGTGGAGAGTACTTCTCGAGTGAGTTTGATTCCTTCTGTGCGGAACACGGCATTATTCATGAGAGGACGCCTCCCTATTCACCCCAGTCAAACGGGGTTGCCGAGCGGAAAAACCGTACTCTAACTGATTTGGTTAACGCCATGTTAGATACATCGGGTTTATCCAAGGCATGGTGTGGGGAGGCTATATTGACGGCATGCCATGTCCTGAATAAAGTTCCGACAAAGGATAATGAGATCACTCCCTATGAGAAATGGGCAAAGAGGAGGACAACACTCTCGTACTTGCGCACTTGGGGCTGTCTGGCGAAAATCAATGTGCCGATCCCCAAAAAGCGTAAACTTGGACCCAAGACTGTGGACTGCGTTAATGTGGGCTACGCTAAGAACAGCGTTGGCTATAGACTTCTAGTAGTGAAATCTGAGGTACCTGACCAGAAGGTCGGTACAATTATGGAGTCTAAGGATGCTACATTCTTCGAGGATACTTTTCCTATGAGAGATATGCAAAGCACTTCTAGACAGGAATCTGAGGAGACTCCTGAACCTGCCATCCCTATGGAATATTATGAACAAACACATGATGAAAATCCTGAGGAGGATGACGAGGAAACCCTTGGTAGGGGCAAGAGACAAAGGACTGCAAAGACCTTTGGTGATGATTTCTTCGTGTACCTCGTGGATGATACTCCCACTTCTATTTCAGAAGCGTATGCCTCTTCAGAAGCTGACTACTGGAAGGATGCGGTCCGTAATGAGATGGATTCCATCATGGCTAACGGGACATGGGAGATCACTGAACGTCCCTATGGTTGTAAACCATTAGGATGTAAGTGGGTGTTCAAGAAGAAGCTTAGGCCCGATGGTACGATTGAAAAGTACAAGGCTAGGCTTGTGGCCAAGGGCTATGACCAGAAAGAAGAGGAAGATTACTTCAACACTTATTCACATGTAGCTAGACTGACCACCATTCGAGTATTACTCTCGTTGGCAGCCTCGCATGGTCTTCTCGTCCACCAGATGGATGTTAAGACGGCTTTTCTGAATGGAGAGCTAAAAGAGGAAATCTACATGCAACAGCCAGATGGCTTTGTGATAGATGGTCAGGAAAGAAAGGTGTGTAGGTTGCTGAAATCTTTATATGGCCTGAAGCAAGCACCTAAGCAATGGCATGATAAGTTTAATACAACTCTGACATCTGTTGGTTTCGTTGCTAATGAGGCTGACAAATGTGTATACTACCGCCACGGTGGGGGTGAAGGAGTTATACTGTGCTTGTATGTTCATGACATACTGATATTCGGAACCAACCTCAAAGTCATTGAGGAGGTCAAGTCGTTTTTGTCTCAGAACTTTGAGATGAAAGACCTTGGTGTGGCTGATGTTATCTTGAACATCAAGCTACTGAGAGATAATGAGGGTGGGATTACACTTCTGCAATCCCACTATGTTGAGAAGGTGTTGAGTCGTTTTGGATATTCGGATTGCACACCATCTCAAACACCATATGATCCTAGCGTGTTGATTCGAAAGTCCAAAGGCACGGCTATAGATCAGTTGAGATACTCTCAAATCATTGGTTCACTGATGTACCTAGCGAGCGCAACGAGGCCCGACATCGCGTTTGCTGTGAGCAAACTGAGCCGGTTTGTTTCCAAACCGGGTGATGTACATTGGCATGCTGTTGAACGAGTCATGCGCTATCTGAAAGGTACTATGAACTATGGACTTCACTATACCGGAGACCCGTCGGTACTTGAAGGGTATAGTGATGCAAATTGGATCTCTGATGCTGATGAGATGAAGGCCACAACTGGGTATATGTTTACTCTTGGAGGTGGCGCTGTTTCCTGGAAGTCTTGCAAGCAAACGATCTTAACGAGATCGACAATGGAAGCAGAATTAACGGCATTAGACACATCTGGTGTTGAAGCGAGATGGCTTCGAGATCTTTTGATGGACTTGCCATTGGTTGACAAACCGGTTCCGGCTATCCTTATGAACTGTGACAATCAGACTGTCATCACCAAGGTGAAGAGTTCAAAGGACAACATGAAGTCCACCAAACACATAAGAATGAGATTAAAAGCTGTCACAAAATTAAGAAACTCCGGAGTGATAGCGTTGGACTATGTCCATACGGCTAAGAACCTGGCAGATCCCTTTACGAAAGGGCTATCACGTGTTGTGATAGATAATGCATCGAGGCAGATGGGTATGAGACCCACATGAGTTGCCATGGTAGTAACCCAACCTATGTGATCGGAGATCCCATGAATTAGGACCTGGGAAAACAAGCCAGTGGTGAACTGAGGAGAGTAACTATACTAACCCACTCCGTTGGAGATGCAATACTCTCGATACTGTATGGTAGGATGACTACTGTCTTAATGTGTTCCGAAGCTTATATAAGCAAGATGCTATCCTACAGAGTGATCTTTGGAGGAACACGCCTATATGAGTCCGACTGCTGGTCACAGTCTATGAGATTGGGGTGATCTCTAGTAAGCTCATGAATAGGCCAGGAGTGTGACTTATATGCTCCACCCGAGGGGTCAGCCTTCGGCAGCCCGGTACTAGTGAGACATGTGGTGAAACTTCTTTACGCCAAACTGACAATTCAAGGCATAGTCCATTGTTCAATTGTGAAGGAGTGTAGCTACTTGCTCTAGGTGAAGCTCAACCTTAACAGGTCTTCACTGAAACACTGGTATATCAAAACAGTAATTGGAACAGAGGACACAATGGGCCCTCGAGATCTGGTGGGGGATTGCTGAAATTTGAGATGGGCTCTAGGCCCATGTAGCAATTTCTGAAAAATCTCTAAGGGCCCATGTGGGTTATATGGCACTAGGTGTAGTGGGAAGTTTAGTCCCACCCCGGAAGTGGAAGAGGAGTTGGACCTCCTTATAAGGGTTTCTCTTCTACATGCTATTGGAGCTTGAGAAGAGAAGAGGCCCTCGCGCACTCCTCCTCCGCCGCCCGCCTCGCCACGCCACGCCTCGTCACGACGCGCCACGGGTTGCGGGATTGAGCCGAGCCGAGCTTACACCTACGCGCTTATTTTCGCCAGTCACTAACGGAGAGTTTTCTGAAGGCTGGGCCACGATCTGAGACGTCGGATCGTGGGCTGTCACGGACTCGGACGTGGGTCGAGCCCACGTCTCTCCACGCGGCTGCGCCTATATAAGTGTGCGGTGTCTCCTAACCCTAGCCGCCACGAACAGATCACATCTGCTCCACGCGCACGCCCACCGTCGTTCCCTTGCTGCTGCTGCCGCCGGTGACTCCATCCCGTCCGCCGCGTACACGGTCGACGGGAGAGCAGGTCTCCGAAACCACGCCCTTCTGGTTCCTGTACGGGGTGAGGGGCGAATAGGTTTTTGGGCAGCGATTACGCGACTGCTCACTTCCGATCGTCTACTTCCTCTACGTCTGCGTCGCCTTCATCATCACCATGTCCACCGACGCCGAACGTGCCGCCGCCGAGAAAGCTGAAGCTGACATGAAGGCCGCCGAGGACGCCGCTGCTGCCACCAAAGCCATGGCCTACTGGAGGGTATAACTCGTTTATCCCGCTCCTACTGTTTTCTGTTTTAGCCATGCTAGCGTCATACGTAGATCTTTCTGCAATTAGCGTAGTATGTGCTACTTTGACTGAATATCAGTATGCGATCATATGTGTCAATGCCATGCTAGTGATTTACTCGTGGATTAATTTAATCAAGAAATTGCCTATTTACTCAACAATCCAAAAACCTATTATGTGTAGGAATTTTTCGGCAAGTGGCTTTGCCGCTGCACTGAAACCGGATAAGTTTACCGGTACATACTTTAAGCGTTGGCAGACTAAGACCACGTTATGGCTCACGGCTATGAACGTGTTCTGGGTCACCGGTGTCTCCACGGGAGCGATTGCTCCTTAACAGGAGAAGGCGTTCAAGGAGGCTACCGTTGTGTTTCTCGGAGCAGTTCTTAGCGTGATCGGAGATAAACTGGTCGACGCATATTTACATGTGCATGTTGCCAAGGACTTGTGGGAGGCGCTCGAATCTAAGTTCGGGGCAGCCAATGCCGGAAGCGAGATGTATATTAGAGAGCAGTTCCATGATTACAAGATGGTTGAAAACCGTCCTGTGTTGGAGCAGGCTCATGAGATAATATGCATTGTTAAGGAGCTTGAACTTCTTAAGTGCGACTTACCGGGCAAGTTTGTCGCGGGCTGCATAATCGCTAAGCTCCCTAATTCCTGGAGGAACTTTGCCACCACTCTAAAACATCAGAGGCGTGAATTCTGTATGGAGGATGTCATTGGCCATCTGAGTGTTGAGCAGAATTCAAGGGCAAAGGACTCGCACGGAAAAGGGGCCGAAGGGACTTCTGTCGCCAACATGGTGAACCAGAAGAACTTCAACTCCCACAAGCCCAAGGGAAAGAATGGTGTCCAACACAATACCAACTTTAAGAAGAAGGGTAAGAAGACCTTCAAGAAGAACAAGAAGGACGAGGGCTGCTTCACTTGTGGTTCGGTTGAACATTGGGCCAACAAGTGCCCAAACAAGTACAAGAAGTCAGGACAGGACTCCAAGTCCGTCAACATGATTGTGGACAACAATGAGAATGGTGCACCTGGGTACGGTAATTTATTTACTGTTTTTTCAGTGTTTCAGCCCACCGATTGGTGGGTGGACACAGGTGCAGGTGTACATGTGTGTGCTGACATGTCATTGTTCACTTCTTACCAGGTCACAGGCCACGGGTCCGTATTGATGGGGAATGGCGCGAGTGCTTCTGTTCATGGTGTTGGCACGGTCGATCTGAAGTTTACTTCGGGAAGGATCGTGCAGCTGAAGAACGTGCGGCATGTCCCCGCCATCAAGAAGAACCTCGTTAGTGGCTCCCTTCTATGTAGAGAAGGGTTTAAGTTGGTTTTCGAGTCTAATAAATTAGTTGTTACGAAATATGGACTCTTTGTTGGAAAAGGTTATGAGAGCGGAGGGATGTTCCGCCTTTCCCTCGCAGATTTTTGTAATAAAGTCGTGAACCATGTTCATTCGAATGTTAATGAATCTGAGGTTTGGCATTCACGTCTTTGTCACATTAGTTTCGGTGTTATGACGCGGCTAGCCAAGTTGGATTTAATCCTGAGTTTTACTTTAGTCAAAGGCTCTAAGTGCCTTTCATGTGTGCAAGCTACGCAACCTCGCAAGCCTCACAAGGCCGCGGAGGAGAGACACTTGGCACCATTAGAACTCATACATTCTGATCTTTGTGAGATGAATGGTGTGTTGACTAAAGGTGGAAAGAAATACTTCATGACATTGATAGATGATTCCTCTAGATATTGCTATGTGTACCTGTTAAATACTAAAGATGAGGCTCTACACTACTTTAAAATCTATAAGGCAGAAGTTGAGAATCAACTTGAAAAGAAAATTAAACGAGTCCGGTCAGATCGTGGTGGAGAGTACTTCTCGAGTGAGTTTGATTCCTTCTGTGCGGAACACGGCATTATTCATGAGAGGACGCCTCCCTATTCACCCCAGTCAAACGGGGTTGCCGAGCGGAAAAACCGTACTCTAACTGATTTGGTTAACGCCATGTTAGATACATCGGGTTTATCCAAGGCATGGTGGGGGGAGGATATATTGACGGCATGTCATGTCCTGAATAAAGTTCCGACAAAGGATAATGAGATCACTCCCTATGAGAAATGGGCAAAGAGGAGGACAACACTCTCGTACTTGCGCACTTGGGGCTGTCTGGCGAAAGTCAATGTGCCGATCCCCAAAAAGCGTAAACTTGGACCCAAGACTGTGGACTGCGTTAATGTGGGCTACGCTAAGAACAGCGTTGGCTATAGACTTCTAGTAGTGAAATCTGAGGTACCTGACCAGAAGGTCGGTACAATTATGGAGTCTAAGGATGCTACATTCTTCGAGGATACTTTTCCTATGAGAGATATGCAAAGCACTTCTAGACAGGAATCTGAGGAGACTCCTGAACCTGCCATCCCTATGGAATATTATGAACAAACACATGATGAAAATCCTGAGGAGGATGACGAGGAAACCCTTGGTAGGGGCAAGAGACAAAGGACTGCAAAGACCTTTGGTGATGATTTCTTCGTGTACCTCGTGGATGATACTCCCACTTCTATTTCAGAAGCGTATGCCTCTTCAGAAGCTGACTACTGGAAGGATGCGGTCCGTAATGAGATGGATTCCATCATGGCTAACGGGACATGGGAGATCACTGAACGTCCCTATGGTTGCAAACCATTAGGATGTAAGTGGGTGTTCAAGAAGAAGCTTAGGCCCGATGGTACGATTGAAAAGTACAAGGCTAGGCTTGTGGCCAAGGGCTATGACCAGAAAGAAGAGGAAGATTACTTCGACACTTATTCACCTGTAGCTAGACTGACCACCATTCGAGTATTACTCTCGTTGGCAGCCTCGCATGGTCTTCTCGTCCACCAGATGGATGTTAAGACGGCTTTTCTGAATGGAGAGCTAAAAGAGGAAATCTACATGCAACAGCCAGATGGCTTTGTGATAGATGGTCAGGAAAGAAAGGTGTGTAGGTTGCTGAAATCTTTATATGGCCTGAAGCAAGCACCTAAGCAATGGCATGATAAGTTTAATACAAGTTTGACATCTGTTGGTTTCGTTGCTAATGAGGCTGACAAATGTGTATACTATCGCCATGGTGGGGGTGAAGGAGTTATACTGTGCTTGTATGTTGATGACATACTGATATTCGGAACCAACCTCAAAGTCATTGAGGAGGTCAAGTCGTTTTTGTCTCAGAACTTTGAGATGAAAGACCTTGGTGTGGCTGATGTTATCTTGAACATCAAGCTACTGAGAGATAATGAGGGTGGGATTACACTTCTGCAATCCCACTATGTTGAGAAGGTGTTGAGTCGTTTTGGATATTCGGATTGCACACCATCTCAAACACCATATGATCCTAGCGTGTTGATTCGAAAGTCCAAAGGCATGGCTATAGATCAGTTGAGATACTCTCAAATCATTGGTTCACTGATGTACCTAGCGAGCGCAACGAGGCCCGACATCGCGTTTGCTGTGAGCAAACTGAGCCGGTTTGTTTCCAAACCGGGTGATGTACATTGGCATGCTGTTGAACGAGTCATGCGCTATCTGAAAGGTACTATGAACTATGGACTTCACTATACCGGAGACCCGTCGGTACTTGAAGGGTATAGTGATGCAAATTGGATCTCTGATGCTGATGAGATGAAGGCCACAACTGGGTATATGTTTACTCTTGGAGGTGGCGCTGTTTCCTGGAAGTCTTGCAAGCAAACGATCTTAACGAGATCGACAATGGAAGCAGAATTAACGGCATTAGACACATCTGGTGTTGAAGCGAGATGGCTTCGAGATCTTTTGATGGACTTGCCATTGGTTGATAAACCGGTTCCGGCTATCCTTATGAACTGTGACAATCAGACTGTCATCACCAAGGTGAAGAGTTCAAAGGACAACATGAAGTCCACCAAACACATAAGAATGAGATTAAAAGCTGTCACAAAATTAAGAAACTCCGGAGTGATAGCGTTGGACTATGTCCATACGGCTAAGAACCTGGCAGATCCCTTTACGAAAGGGCTATCACGTGTTGTGATAGATAATGCATCGAGGGAGATGGGTATGAGACCCACATGAGTTGCCATGGTAGTAACCCAACCTATGTGATCGGAGATCCCGTGAATTAGGACCTGGGAAAACAAGCCAGTGGTGAACTGAGGAGAGTAACTATACTAA
>NC_057805.1:29514695-29646550 GCF_018294505.1 Triticum aestivum
TGTCTTAATGTGTTCCGAAGCTTATATAAGCAAGATGCTATCCTACAGAGTGATCTTTGGAGGAACACACCTATATGAGTCCGACTGCTGGTCACAGTCTATGAGATTGGGGTGATCTCTAGTAAGCTCATGAATAGGCCAGGAGTGTGACTTATATGCTCCACCCGAGGGGTCAGCCTTCGGCAGCCCGGTACTAGTGAGACATGTGGTGAAACTTCTTTACGCCAAACTGACAATTCAAGGCATAGTCCATTGTTCAGTTGTGAAGGAGTGTAGCTACTTGCTCTAGGTGAAGCTCAACCTTAACAGGTCTTCACTGAAACACTGGTATATCAAAACAGTAATTGGAACAGAGGACACAATGGGCCCTCGAGATCTGGTGGGGGATTGCTGAAATTTGAGATGGGCTCTAGGCCCATGTAGCAATTTCTGAAAAATCTCTAAGGGCCCATGTGGGTTATATGGCACTAGGTGTAGTGGGAAGTTTAGTCCCACCCCGGAAGTGGA
The DNA here is from genome assembly GCF_018294505.1 of Triticum aestivum. NCBI lineage: Eukaryota > Viridiplantae > Streptophyta > Magnoliopsida > Poales > Poaceae > Triticum > Triticum aestivum. Next base: position 29,515,203 of record NC_057805.1, read on the forward strand.
AGAGGAGTTGGACCTCCTTATAAGGGTTTCTCTTCTACATGCTATTGGAGCTTGAGAAGAGAAGAGGCCCTCGCGCACTCCTCCTCCGCCGCCCGCCACGCCTCCTCACGACGCGCCGCGCCGCGGGTTGCGGGATTGAGCCGAGCCGAGCTTACACCTACGCGCTTATTTTTGCCAGTCACTAACGGAGAGTTTTCTGAAGGCTGGGCCACGATCTGAGACATCGGATCGTGGGCTGTCACGGACTCGGGCGTGGGTCGAGCCCACGTCTCTCCACGCGGCTGCGCCTATATAAGTGTGCGGTGTCTCCTAACCCTAGCCGCCACGAACAGATCACATCTGCTCCACGCGCACGCCCACCGTCGTTCCCTTGCTGCTGCTGCCGCCGGTGACTCCATCCCGTCCACCGCGTACACGGTCGACGGGAGAGCAGGTCTCCGAAACCACGCCCTTCTGGTTCCTGTACGGGGTGAGGGGCGAATAGGTTTTTGGGCAGCGATTACGCGACTGCTCACTTCCGATCGTCTACTTCCTCTACGTCCGCGTCGCCTTCATCATCACCATGTCCACCGACGCCGAACGTGCCGCCGCCGAGAAAGCTGAAGCTGACAAGAAGGCCGCCGAGGACGCCGCTGCTGCCACCAAAGCCGCGGCCTCTGCATGGCCTACTGGAGGGTATAACTCGTTTATCCCGCTCCTACTGTTTTCTATTTTAGCCATGCTAGTGTTATACGTAGATCTTTCTGCAATTAGCGTAGTATGTGCTACTTTGACTGAATATCAGTATGCGATCATATGTGTCAATGCCATGCTAGTGATTTACTCGTGGATTAATTTAATCGAGAAATTGCCTATTTACTCAACACCCAGCTGGTTTGATCTTTTTAAAATTAAGAAATTCTATACAAAAGGCAGGAGTATGATTGTTAGGGCATGGCCAACGCTCTACTGTGGACGGGTGCCCCAACCCTATACGTCACTTTCAATTGTCCAGCTCAGTTCAACCTGTAGCCTGCAGACTAAGACGGGATCGTGCAGAGGAAGTAGGCTCTTGGCTGACAAAAGTAAAAGAGAGTGGGCAAAAGCAAGAGAGATGAGGGGAGCCAGCCATCCACGTTCACGTGAAGTACAGGGAAAAGAGGATGTATATGTCATACATTGGCCTGATGGGGCAGCTCCATGCGTTGGGTGTTTGACAGATTAAATAGTGCTCCATCCATCTTTACTTATGTGGAAGAGATGAAGCACTAGGAAGGTGATGCTTCCATTGTACATGCCCTTAGAAATGGTAAACACACTGACGACTTCTGGAGTGACGCATGGTGTGAAAATGGTCCTTTAAAAGACTAGTTTTGTGAGCTATTTCTGAAGAGGAGTACCACAACGACGTCTTAAGAAAAAGCGGCACTCGCGAGCTTCATCGGCGGTGGTGACAAAGCGCGGAGCTTTCGCTCGGTCAATCCTCGGTGCCACTAGGACACCATGATGAGCGCGACAAGCACCGATCCCCGGATCCGGATCGGGGTGCCTCCACATCTAGAAGGTGCCCGAGCCACCCATCGCTATACCTCTTGCCGCCAACATGATCAAGAGATGCAGCCACCACCACTGCCATGGAGCCCACCGGAGAACCCAACATGCGGACCACCTTCCAGGGCCACCGCCCGGCCTCCATACCCCATGACAACGCCAACCGCCTGCTGCACAATGCACAAACCGCAACAAGTAAAACCCCGCATCAGTCACCGAGCCAGGGTCATTAGCGCCACCACCATAGGGGCGCCCACGCCTATAGCCCCCTCCAGCCCCGGTGGACCAGGAGGGGCATAACTTAGTGACTGCCGACGGCCATCATCGAGAACAACTCAGAGGACGCCAAGTCCACGTCCTGTGGCAACTGTCCGACAACCGGCACAACATTATCGTGACGACCACATCCATAGACCATCACCGACGCTACAACATGAAGATGACTCCCCAACCGAGCCGCAAGCACCCACCTTGGCTAGACTGGTGGCAACGACCCGGTGCCGAGACTCCCGACTCCAGAGCACCAAGTGTCAGACCTCGGGTGAGGGGCAACCAACCCCGGGCAGGAGGACCATGTCAAACTCCATGCCCAGCGGCCAATCCGCGATGCCGACCTACTGCCGACAGGCGCACCCAGACGAGTTGGGCACCGCCCCATCATGAAGAGGGCTACTCAAGGTAGACGGCAACTCCGACAACAGAGCAAGTGTGCCAACGCTAGCCCCGCCTCCCCCTTGACTCCTCACAACCAAATCCGCCTCGGCCAGCCCCAATCATGACCACCACCCACCTCCACGCTGGTGAGAGAGACTGTTGAAACCCACTACCGGCAGCAGCCAACGTCCTCGGGACGCCAGGCCACAACGCCTCCAAGCCCTAGCCACGGGAGCCTGCAGGGCACCAGTTCTCCCGCCGCCACCGCGCTCCCATGCGCCTGCTGTTGCCATCCAAGCCGCCCGAGGACGCCTGCAACCCCCGAGCCCTCCACGCAACCTCCAGCGGCCAGGGGAAGCAACCGTCAGCCACCAGCGCCGCGCCGCCGTGCCCTCCGCTAGCACCGCGCCGCCGCTCGGGGAAGCTGCCCCGCGCCAGCTCCCTACAAACGCAGATGAGACACCGCCCCACCGCCATCAACGCCAGCAGGGCTTCGCCCACCAGCGCACTTCGATGGCGGTGAGGGGAAGGGAGGGAGGAGAGGGGGGTCGAGGCCTCCAACGGCTAGGGTTAGCCCCCGGTTGCTCATGCGAGCGATGCGAGGGTGGGGGATTGTTCTATGGAGGTCGGTGACAATAGGACCTAGATGTGTTCATTGTAACACTCAAATGCTACCTGCAAATTTTTAGGTGGAAAGTTTAAGAATTTTAACCCGTCCATAAAAAAACAAGTCGAACACCAAATGTTACCTTCAAATGTTACACTTAATTTAGTCTTTTTCACCGACGAAGTTTTACCATTTATTTTGAATTTACTATTCATCCAAGAGCATATGCTCCCCATAGCCAAAACGACCATCCCATCTTTCATCCGACACTGAGCAAGTCCGCAACAGCAACAGGGAAAGTAGCTCTGAAACAAGGGGCTAGAATCCTTCAAGCAGTGGCTCTAGAATTGCGTAATAATGGTGCAGAGGGAGACCATGACATGAGGATTTTGGGGGTTGGAGGCAAAGACGAATCTGAAGATGGTGAAGCCAATAATGATGCGATCATGGAAGAAGATGACAAAACTGTTGGGGAACGTAGCATGCAATTTCAAAAAAAAAATCTACGCTGACGCAAGACCTATCTAGGAGATGCATAGCAGCGAAAGGGGGAGAGTGTGTCCACGTACCCTCATAGACCGAAAGCGGAAGCGTTTGACAACGCGGTTGATGTAGTCAAACTTCTTCTCGTTCCGACCGATCAAGCACCGAACGTACGGCACCTCCGAGTTCTGCACACGTTCAGCTCGATGACGTCCCTCGAACTCTTGATCCAAAAAAGGTGTCGAGGAAGATGAGTTCCGTCAGCACGACGGCGTGGTGACGGTGATGGTGAAGTAATCCGCGCAGGGCTTCGCCTAAGCACTACGAGAATATGACCGGAGGCATAAACTGTAGAGGGGGCGCCGCACACGGCTAACAATTGTTGGTGTGTGTTCTAGGCACCCCCTCCCCACACACACACACACACACACACACACACACACACACACATATATATATATATGGGAGGGGGAGGGGAGCAGCAAGGGGGTGCCCCAAGTAGGAGGAATCCTACTTGGGGGCCTCCTCCAATTCGGCCTCCCCCCTTCCTTGTATACGGAAGGGGGAAGGAAAGAGGGGAGAGAGGGGGAAGGAAGGGGGATCCTATTCCCTCTCTTTCCTTTCCTCCTCCCCTTTTCCTTCTCCACTTAGGCCAGCCCATATGGGGGGGGCGCACCAGCCCCTTGTGGCTGGTGTGTTTCCCCTCTTGGCCCATAAGGCCCATATCTTTTGCCGGGGGTGCCCGGAACCCCTTTCGATGACCCGATATGTACCCGGTACCCTCCGTAACACTTCCGGTATCCGAATACCATCGTCCTATATGTCAATCTTTACCTCTAGACCATTTTGAAACTCATCGTCATGTGCGTGATCTCATCCGGGACTCCGAACAACTTTCAGTCACCAAATCACATAACTCATATAATACAAAATCGTCATCTAACGTTAAGCGTGCGGACCCTACGGGTTCGAGAACTATGTAGACATGACCAAGACACTTCTCCGGTCAATAACCAATAGCGGAACCTGGATGTCATATTGGCTCCCACATATTCTACGAAAATCTTTATCAGTCGAACCGTTATGACAACATATGTTATTCCCTTTATCCATCGGTATGTTACTTGCCCGAGATTCGATCGTCGGTATCTTCATACCTAGTTCAATCTCGTTACCGGCAAGTCTATTTACTCGTTCCGTAATACATCATCCTGCAACTAACTCATTAGTCACTTTGCTTGCAAGGCTTCTTATGATGTGTATTATCGAGAGGGCCCAGAGATACCTCTCCGATACTCGGAGTGACAAATCCTAATCTCGATCTATGCGAACCCAACAAACACCTTCGGAGATACCTGTAGAGCATCTTTATAATCACCCAGTTACGTTGTGACGTTTGATAGCACACAAGGTATTCCTGTTGGGAAATGTAGTAATTCAAAAAAATTCCTATGATCACGCAAGATCTATCTAGGAGATGCCTAGCAACAAGATGGGAGAGTGTGTCCACGTACCCTCGTAGACCGAAAGCGGAAGCGTTTAGTAATGCGGTTGATGTAGTCGAACGTCTTCACGATCCAACCGATCCAAGTACCGAACGTACGACACCTCCGTGTTCAGCACACGTTCAGCACGATGACGTCCCTCGAGTTCTTGATCCAGTAGAGGGTCGAGGGAGAGTTTCGTCAGCACGACGGCGTGGCGGCGGTTTTGGTGATGTGATCCGTGCAGGGCTTCGCCTAAGCACTACGACAATATAACCGAGGTGGTAAACTGTGGAGGGGGGGACCGCACATGGCTAAGAAACAATTGTTGTGCCTCTGGGGTGCCCCCTGGCCATGTATATAAAGGAGGGGGAGGAGGAGGCCGGCGGCCGAGGAGGGCGCGCCAGTGGGGGGAGTCCTACTTGGACTCCTAGTCCAAGTAGGATTCGCCCCCCTCCTTCCTTCCAACGGAGAGGGAAAGGGGAAGGGAGAGAGAGGGAGAAGGAGAGAGGAGGGCCGCGCCCCCTCCCCTTGTCCAATTCGGATTGGGGCAAGGGGGGCGCGCGCCACCTCCCATGGCCTGCCTCCTCGACCATTTCGAGACTCCTCGTCATGTCCGTGACCTCATCCGGACTCCGAACAAATTTCGGTCACCAAAACACATAACTCATAATACAAATCGTCATCGAACGTTAAACGTGCGGACCCTACGGGTTCGAGAACTATGTAGACATGACCGAGACACATCTCCGGTCAATAACCAATAGCGGAACCTGGATGCTCGTATTGGCTCCTACATATTCTACGAAGATCTTTATCGGTCAAACCGCATAACAACATACGTCATTCCCTTTGTCATCAGTATGTTACTTGCCCGAGGTTCGATCGTCGGTATCATCATACCTAGTTCAATCTCGTTACCGGCAAGTATCTTTACTCGTTTTGTAATGCATCATCCCGCAACTAACTCATTAGTCACATAGCTTGCAAGGCTTATAGTGATGTGCATTACCGAGAGGGCCCAGAGATACCTCCCGATACACGGAGTAACAAATCCTAATCTTGATCTATGCCAACTCAACAAACACCTTCGGAGACACCTGAGAGCATCTTTATAATCACCCAGTTACGTTGTGACATTTGATAGCACACAAAGTGTTCATCCGGTATTCGGGAGTTGCATAATGTCATAGTGAGAGGAATATGTATAAGTCATGAACAAAGCAATAGCAATAAAACTAAACGATCATTATGCTAAGCTAACGGATGGGTCTTGTCCATCACATCATTCTCTGATGATGTGACCCCGTTCATCAAATGACAACACATGTCTATGGTTAGGAAACTTAACCATCTTTGATTAACGAGCTAGTCAAATAGAGGCATACTAGGGACACTCTGTTTGTCTATGTATTCACACATGTACTAAGTTTCCGGTTAATAAAATTCTAGCATGAATAATAAACATTTATCATGATATAAGGAAATATAAATAACAACTTTATTATTGCCTCTAGGGCATATTTCCTTCAATTCCTCCGGTATCCGGGAGTTGTATAATCTCATAGTCAAAGAAATATGTATATGACATGTAGAAAGCAATAGCAATAAAACTGAACGATCAATATGCTATGCTAACGGATGGGTCTTGTCCATCACATCATTCTCCTAATGATGTGATCCCGTTCATCAAATGACAATAAATGTCTATGGTTAGGAAACTTAACCATCTTTGATTAACGAGCTAGTCTAGTAGAGGCTTACTAGGGACACGGTGTTTTGTCTATGTATCCACATGTATCAAGTTTTCGGTTAATACAATTCTAGCATGAATAATAAACATTTATCATGATATAAGGAAATATAAAATAATAACTTTATTATTGCCTCTAGGGCATATTTCCGGTTAATACAATTCTATCGAAGTTTCACCTCGATGGTTCGCTATCGTTTTGGTGTAGTAGGATTTGAGTACTATATTTAGGGTTCAAATTTGAGCTTTTGTCTGATGTAATAAGCTACGTTATTGTCGGTTCGTGACCAATGGGTTCAATAATCCAACTGTACACGGGCCACGGTAGCCTCCTTTCTGGGAGGGATGCCAAGTGAACGCTTCCGCAAGACTGTCACCTTGAGATCCGTGGTGGTATGCAGATATTTGTTAAGACCATCACCCTGGAGTCCGTGGTGGTATGCTGCAGATCTTCATCAAGACTATGTATATCTTTGCTGAAATTCCACATTAGCGACAAGGTGTATATCAAGAAGAATTGTTCAAGCACCTCGGCAACAACTCGAGGCAAGGGGCGCCCAGGAATGACCGTGGCGTCCGGCAACAACTCGAGGCAAGGGATGATTCACCCACATTTACGGTGCGGTTGACACCTATATTGGTGGATGTAGCACTAGTATCAGGTAGTGGCTCTAAGCGGCGTAGATGTGACGAATGATCATTCTCGGAGGCCAGAGGACAACGGCTCCTTGCAAGTCGACCAGTCCTACAACCTCTGCCTCCTCGACGAGCACGAGCACGCGGAGGAGATGTCACCACCGGATACTGGAGTAAAAAAATACCTGACCGCCGCAAATCTCCCTATATTTACTCCACCGTTCGCAACCGACTAAATAATCTCTCCTCCTCTTCCCCTCCTCTGCCTCCTCTTCCCCCCTCGCCCTGGCGTCGGCGCGTCCCCTGCCGTTCCCCGCCGCCCCTCTCCTCCCAATGGCTAGACACAGTGGCCGGAGGTCCCTGCCGCCGATCCGCAGCATGGATCCACGGCAGCACGCCCGCGGGTCGTCGTCCGTTGGCGCATCCTCGAGCCGCCTCCGCTCGCCTGATCCGCCCGCCCCCACCCGATTCACCGACTTCCCGGAGCTCCCTCCGCCGCAGAGGACCTACCTCGGCGTTTGACAGCGCTCGTGGGGGTTATGGGTGGCGGAGATCACCGACTGGGAGACCCACAAGAGGAAGTGGGTAGGGTCATTCCACACGGCGCAGCTCGCCGCGATGGAGTATGACCGGTGGCAAGTCCGGTACCATGGCCGTGATGCGAGGCTGAACTTCCCGTTCGGGACGACACCAGTCTACCTCGTCCCGCCGGAGCCGCGTGTGGTGAGCACAGCGATGGCTCCGGAGGACCGAGAGGCGAGGGAGCACATCGAGGCGGAGGTCGCCGCTGCCGAGGCGTACATGGAGGACCTCCGCCACCAGCACGCACCCGGAGCTCGTGGAGGCGCACCGGGCGATATTTGTCAACAATGGCGGGGAGGTCATCGTCATCTCCGACGACAAGGTGCAAGGCTGCGAGGAGGGCGGCGAGGAGGAGGGAGTTCAACATCGGTGAGTGGCGGAGCATCTTCCCCGACTGCGACGAGGACGACACCGACCCGGACCCATGTCTCATCGAGTGTGGCCTGTCGAGAAAGGATTGGCTCAACCTCCACTACGGCCGATGAAGATGTCTATTTTAGTGTGGTTTAAGTTTGAATATATGTTTAATGTTCGGTTGTCAAGCCTATCTATGTTGAACTTATATTTAAATGCATGCAAATTTTGGTTGAAATTAGGTTGAATTTATGCAAATTATGTTTTACTCCGCTAAGTTTAGAGGATGGCTTAGAACTGACTAAAACTTAGTGGAGTATAAATACTCCGCTAAGATTTACTCGGTCGGATACTCCGCTATCTTTTGGGGGATCGGATAGAAATGCCCTAACGTATACCGAAAAAGGCTTTCGCCCCGCTTTACATATAAAGCAACGATCAACAATAACCCGGTACAAACACACGCACACACCCAAGGTAGGATACATAGACGCTGAGCGCAGCAACACAATCCCGAACACTACAAGAGCAGCCGGAGTCCTCGACCGTGAACACGCCACTGCGAAGAGATGGAGCCGCATACCATAAACCGTGGGCTCCAAGCCACGGGCTCTGCCCCTGACTACCATCCCCAGGGCCGCCGCCCCGGCATCCAAAACCTTGACACCACCTCACCCAAGACCCACCGCTACCCCAATCAACTACCTCAATGCCCTAAGAGAGAGAGAGAGAGAGAGAGAGAGAGAGAGAAGATATTTGTCTTGCACACGCACGCATAGATCATATCAAAACACGAACCACATCTCTCCATCTTCCGTGGTTTACATGCATGTCAGTTCTCACTTTAGGTTAGCTTAACTAAGTCCTACTCCGTGCATGCGTGCTGAGATCACGGCGTTCAAAGATGGTACGTAGTAGGCAGGAAAACCCCGGCGGGCCGTACGTGAAACTAACACCGGTTCAGCTAAGCTGCTCAGCAAGCCCGGGGTGGGTGATTACTAGGTCGCCTCACCCCTGATACCTTATCGAACAAGATTCCTTGGTTATAAAAATGGCCAAGTCGTCTACGGCACTCACGTCACTTCTGCACCGTTAGTTCCTCCTTTTTCTCCACCGAAACGCCGTTAAGTGCGTACTCCTCTTCTCGATCGTTTGCATGTGTGTTCAAACGAATTTATACTCTCTCAAATGCTTGGGAACAAAAATCTTTCACCGTGTGCGAGGAAGAAAATTAAGGAGCGTTTATGTTCTCCGTGATGTCTCCATCAGTCAAGGCATGCACACGTTAGGATGTGCTTAATCGTCCAATTAAAGTCCAAAAGTGCCATCTCGTTCGACATCGGGTACGGTACGAAATCGCTGCGGTTGGATCGAAATGTTCAAACGAGAAAGACTTGGCACAGTAAAGTGTCAGACTGAAAGCTAGTTAACGACACAACGCCCAACATACTCTTTATAAAAGGAACGTGTACAACATGCCACCTTCGAAAAGTAGTTAGTTCAGTGTACGTGTATATACGTCAATTCCAGCTGCCACTAGTCCGAAGACAAAGATGCATACCAGCAGCAAGTTGAGGTTTTTTCTAACGTTTCTTAAGCTGATCGGTGTTTGTTGCTTAAAATCTAAGGAGTTTTACCTGCGCCATGCATACGGAACAGAGTTAGGCCAACGGTTGAAGCTGACATCTAGCTAGCTAGAACTCTTGTGATGCATCTTACCTGCAATAGAAGCACAAGCTCCTCTATTGTTGACCATCAAAGAAATCTAGCGCAAGAAGGAACTAATTTATGTGAACTTCTGGCAGGTAGTTGCTGTTACCGTGATATAAACTCGTTATCGTAAGAATGTTTCATATAGTTGTCAAGGCTCCATCATCCAAGGTTTAAAAGTCCATCATAAAAAAGATGGCTACGTTCTATATAGGTAAAGCTAAAAAGAAAAAGCAATAAAGATAGAGACATAGCAATAACCTCTTTTATGTTCCAAATTACTAATACACTCTTACTAAAATGTTTGTATCTTTTGGGAGCTCGTGCATGTGTGTTCTTCAATCTATACCATTACGGAAAAATGCTTTCGCCCTGCTTTATAAGTAAAGCAAACCACCACAATCACAACCATGGTCCAACGGGATACAAATGCAACACACGACGCTAATACCATTGAAAAATATAGCACGCTATAGTGTGTCGAGGAATGACTCGCTAAATATATCAATGTATAGTGTCTCGCTAAAATCACGCTATAGCGTGATATAGGATGCTAATAACATATTTTAAAGTTGGCGCTATTTGGCTATAGCACGCTATTTTTTCACTGATTGATACACACAATTTGCATGATCGTATGCATTTTGTATCGAATGCTTTTAGAAATATACATTCCAACAATTTTTTCTTCAACTTGTGTATGGCTAGCTAGTACATGTATCTTGTGTATGTATGCCAAACTATAACTATAGAAATCACAGTGCTGAAACATACCACTTTAGGAAAATCTGTATTTGCATAGTGTTCGGCTATTTGCCGAGTATTTTTTTTCATGGGCACTCGGCAAGAGCCCGCTTTGTACCAACTATATAAAAACACTCGGCTTACAGGTAACACACGGCACAGAACATATTTTTGCCGAAATCACGCCAAAATACACATAGTACACATTAACTAGTATTAATATGATATATAAAGAAATATTGTTTCATTCAATAGCCAAATTTTGATTATCTTGAAACATAACATAAAGTTATACCACCAAAAGAGCTGTTCCAAATTAAGTCAAACGGAATCACAAACATTTCGCTAAGCAGCAACTGAAGTACGTAGCATGCATATAGAGTAGTCAGTTGACATAATTATGCATGCTTAGCAGTGCAACCGAATAGAGAATTGCATTGATTGGCCAGGTAGGTCTGAGGCGCCCAACGGCACAGGAAAACCCGTAACAACTAACTTGCTGGCTCTTTGTTCCCAATTAACAAGCAGAAACAAAGTCTTCCCCATAAATAATTCTTAGTAGTAGTAGTACTGTTGATTTGTTTATACTTAACTAGTGTTCTTGTTCATTAACTATTTTTCCCGCAAAAAAAACTATACAGCCTATTTTAGGCAAGCAGAAGATCAAACAAGTCGTACTGTAATGGAGTATACGTACAGATCAACTAGCCAGCATGTTAATCTGTTTATACTTAATTAGTGTTCTTGCTCATTAATGCCCATGCATGCAATATTGCACTAGCCCTGAGAATGAAAGCATTGTATGGTAGAGCAATGTAAAGACAAGAAGTAGTGATCAGGACGATTAATTAGTCGGCTTGGAGCTAATTGCTATCAAAAGGGAAAAGAAAAGGAGGTTATTCAGCTGACCGGCGAACGCAGCAGAACCTATTTTAAGGTATGTTACTGTTGTAGTTAGGTGCGGCGTACATTTGGGGAAGGAGAGTGACGGGTTGGTTCTAAGTAGACGTTGTAGGTTTGAAACATCAGAGGGATGTTGAGACCTGAACAACAGAATCCCCCCCCCCCACCAAGCAACCCTGCAGCTAGCGGCATCTTTCTGCCCCCAAAATCCCCAAAAAACATTAGGTGCACCAAGTGCAGAATTTTTCCTTGCGCACGAAGACCGGCTCACCGGTCTGTGAAAGACAGTAACAAATGATCTCTCTGAAAGGCACATATGTGTATAACAGTGATCCAACCTGCAGGCTTAATTAATTATTGCACCAGCTTAATTAATTACAAGATAAGCACAAGCTAGCTAGCACAGAATAACATTGGTTTGGCCAAGTTGATTTGTTAAGTAATAAAAAGTCACGACAGAATTTGTTGTAATTATTAGTTGTAACTCTCAAATCAACTGTTGCTATAATTAATACAAGCCACCGGTTGCCGCAAAGGTCATAGTATAGTAAGTTGTTGGCATTTCTCCATGACACGTCACACATGCTTGGAGACACAAACACACACAAGAAAACACAAACAGTGTGCTTAATTTGGTTTCTTTTCCGTATGTTGTTTGTTGAGCAATTGTAACTGGCGAGACACTGCTGCACATATAGTTCGTTGATCTTGTGGACCTAGCTAGCTCTAGCTATAGATAGCATGTAACTAACATTTTCTATTCCGCTCTCGCGAAGCTTAACGTACAAAACCACCCGTTAGCGCACACGTAGCATCAAACTAACTCCGGTGTAACCATCTCCCAACTCGCTATCTTCTCCCTCACTAACCGATCAACAATAACGAGAGCTAGCACGCTGGGGTTGGCCAGTTAGAGAGAGAGAGAGAGAGAAACTGCCTGCTCATCACTTTCCCTTGGCCCCTCTCCCCACCTTTCTATCTATCTATATATCCGCCACCCCTTATCTTTCTCTTGCCTCTTCTCATCCTGCCGATCTTTGTCTCTTCTCTTCCCTTCTCTCTCTCTTTGTTCATCTCTCTCCAGTGGCCTCGAATCGATCGATCTGCGTCTGAAATTAGTTTAGTTAGTTTATTATTCTTTTGCTGCTGTTTATGTGCAGCTAGCCTCACAAATCTAATTATATATTTAAGAGATAGCTAGCTAAAGGGATCGACAGAGGTTAGAGCGATTTGCTGCTATTCTTTGCTGCTTGGTTGATCGATCGATCGAGGATGTGCACCAGAGGCCACTGGAGGCCGTCGGAGGACGAGAGGCTCAAGGAGCTCGTCGCGCGGTACGGGCCGCACAACTGGAACGCCATCGCCGAGAAGCTCCAGGGCCGATCAGGTACGGGACATGCATGTATGCATGCATGAGCATCAACCGATCATGTGTGGAATTAATGAATCTCTCTTATTGGCTAATTAGGTGTACTTTGTGTTCCGTTAAGGCGCAATCCGGTTCCGTTAAGCTTATCTGACTTTTGGGGGATTTCTTGTTAGTCCACGAGAGAATTTCGATTTGTTAGGGTGTCATGCTCACCTTGATGTGCATATGGCATCTCTTTCACTTGTGGAGCAATTTTATCTCGCTAGCTAGCCACTGAGAGAGTTAATTTTACCTTTCTTGCTTCCTAATTCATCTTTCGCGCACAAGCTAGCTATCCATGGTGTCGTTGAAGCACATCGCCTAAGCTTAATTAATCAACCCATGGAAAATGACCTGTTCTCTGTCTGTGATTTCAGGGAAGAGCTGCAGGCTGAGGTGGTTCAACCAGCTGGACCCGAGGATCAACCGGAGCCCCTTCTCGGAGGAGGAGGAGGAGCTGCTCCTGGCCTCGCACCGCGTCCACGGCAACCGGTGGGCCGTCATCGCCAGGCTCTTCCCGGGCCGCACCGACAACGCCGTCAAGAACCACTGGCATGTGATCATGGCCCGCCGGTGCAGGGAGCGGATGAGGCTGTCGTCCAACAGACGTGCCACGCCCGCCGCCGCCGCCTCCACCACCACGGCCGGTGCCGAGAAAGACGATAGCCCTAGGAACACCGCCGCCGGCGAGAAGCCGAGACTTCCGCAGGCGAATACCATGGCCGCCTTGCTCCACAAGTACCGCAGAGAATTTGCTGCCCCCTTCGCGATCAGCCATCACAGTAGCAAGGAGGGTTACTGCTCATACACGAATGAAGGTGAAATGAATGATCCATTGCATGCATGCAGGGTTCTAGTATACAGACGTTTTCTCATTAGTTTAGCTTGTATGTCTGGAATGAATCAATTAGGGTTTGTTTTGCAGATACGAATAGATCGGTGGAGTTCTACGATTTCCTCCAGGTGAACGTGAGCTCGAGCGACACCAAGTGCGGCTCGAGCATCGAGGAGAACCGGGACGACGACGACGATCAGCAAGCCGAAGGGCAGGTGTCGCTCATAGATTTCATGGAGGTTGGGACTTCCCGTCAGTGATTTATCTTATCTATATATGTTATGGGTCAGTATTTAACTAGGGGTGGTGCATCCAAAGCAGCTTGTAATGCTTTGTGAGGAGGCCGGCCGGGGCATGCTACATCTGTAGCAATCTAACACCAAATATACTTATAGAGGAAGCTAAGCAAAATGCAAACGTATATATATGACATGCACATGTAATTTATTGATGTACGCACACATGCATGTATATGCCCGTCCATGCAGAGTTCTTCTTGAGATATGGAGAACGAGGCTTTTCTCTCATCATTTGTAAATTTAATTAATAATAAACATTTTTTTGTTCTCATTTAATATGTTTAATTATTGGTTATTCTGGGTTTTTTTAGGGTTTTAATCAGTCTCATGGGATTTTTTTTGATGTTTTAATCAGTCATTTAATCTGTTTGATTATTGGTTATTATGGGTTTTTAATCAGTTATGAGATATTTTTTTCCCTCGGACCTTCCACTATCAAAGATAACAGAATAGTCCCATGGTGTATTGTACCTGCCAGTCCATCAGAGATTATTATTTTTTGATAAAGAGAGCACCCTCTCTGCTTTTCATATATCAGAAACAACTTGTCTTTTGTTACAACTACCAGGGACTAGAAGCAGTAAAAGGAAATAAAATGATGCACAATCATGGCAGAACAAGAGCTAGACTCGTCTATCTGCCAAGATCACAAAACAGCTAAGGCTATATCAGCATAACCGTCGATAACCTACAGACAGTTAAAACGACTCCAACAACATAAACCCCCCGGGAGCACCACAAGCTAGGCTCTTCAGGGAATGGCAGTCCATCAGAGATTGAACCTCATTTTTGTTGCTCTCTATGTCTCATTAAGATGGAGGTGACTTTCGCTAAACTTGACACTCATGGAGCCTTTAGTACGCGCCACTAGAAGGATGTGTGTGCTTATGTATGCTAGGGTCGTATCTATGATTATGATTTTATCAGATATGTCTTGTTGATTACGATATTACGGTATAGGCGTTTATGACCTTCCCTTCTATGCCATGTGGTAATGATTTTTTGAAAATAATAACATATACCACAACGGTGCCGTCCGTAGATTGGTTTCACTTGCATGTATGCAGAGTTTCATTGCGTGTGCTCGCGATAGGTGTTTTGCATAAATGTTTCATCATATTATTAAATATTGTGCTAGGTGTCTATAGCATCTACTTTATGGCGTTATATATATATATTTAGATAAAAGGGAGGAGCATTATATATTATTAACTCAGTTTATCGCGTTATATATACACGTAGGTGCAACAAAAAGTTAAGTTTGCATTGAGCGGTACGCCTTCCCTCATGAGCAGCTGATGTGTACATGTGCTGTAAGTGGACACGTTGGCGATCGTGTTGAATCAGTCATGCAGGAGCTAGCTAGCTGATGGCATCCGTGTACCATATTTATCGTCTACCGGTTTGTCCGCGAACATCTCCATGATCGATGCAACAGTCGTTTCACGTCAGTTAATTAACCCCCACGCAATTTTCCCTGATTTGGACCTGCACTCTAGCTCGCTCGCTCGCACGGATGAAATGCACGTTCCATCTCAGTGAAAGTGAAAATGGACGAAAGCTGATGCGCGCGCGGTGTGTAATTGATCCTTGTCGCCTTTCGGCGCACAAGCCTGATCCATTCACGCTTCCTTTGTCGTCGAATCGCTTTTGGAAACCTGTTGCCCTAGACGGTGTAACGGTGAAGCCTCCTGTACTATATTGACCTGATCGACATGACATTTAACAAACCTGGATCAACGACTTTTACAATTGACGTTTTGCCAAGGAAATGGTATACAGGGGCATTGGGGCTTCACGTGCTATGTAAAAAAGACTACAAGTGAGCCACGAATTCACACTTAAAAGTTAAAACCAAGTACTCGTCGGAGCTTGTACAGCCAAGCATCCCAAACCTGCCTCAAACACTCGGGCGGACGGTCCAGTCAATAACCGGTTACTAAAAATGTCTGGGTTTCTCAAACGGGTCTCAAATGCCCGGGCTGACAGAAACCTCTCATATCCAGCACAAATCTGGGGCGGATATGAGGCGCATGGGCGCGCCCGGGCGTGTTCGCCATGTCGGACTGACGATGGGCCCCACAACAAAACACTCTGAAATCTGGCGGTCCGAAGCTGGTCTTCTCCGTCGGACTGATGGCGCCGTGTGGCGCCGCTCCGGTGGGCCGCGTAGTGCCTAGCCCGTCTATTTAAGCCGACCACAGACACCAAAACCCTACGCGTTCACATTTCCCCCTCCCTTCCACCGCCGCCGCACTTTCCAATGGCCGCTCGCCACCATTAGTAGTCATGCCCCCATGCCGCCAGCTAAGAAGCTACCCATATATAACGCCGGAGAGCCAGCTGCGGCTCCTTGAGCAGATCTGGACAAGGTGCAAAGCCCGGACCGCCGCGGTGCTACCTCCGGACGCGGTGGATCCGGAGGAGGATGAGGTTGCGGGGAGGACGAGCCGAAGGAGGATGTGGGGGACGCTGGGGACTCCGGTCGGAGTCGGAGGCGGAGGCCAGACGCCGTCGTCCGTAGGAGGTGCAGGCGGAGCATGCCACGGAAGTCGACGAGATGCTCGCGTATATGGATGAGGAGGAGGAGGAGCCCGAACCCTCCTACGCGGCCATCCACCTGGCGCCCGGCACGGACGTCGTGGACATCTCCGACGACGAAGCATAGTTAGTGTGTGGTAGTACGTAGATTTATTTTGTATGGATTTAGGGGATGAAATATGAGAGACTCGGATGCATGGCACCAAATTTGAGACGTGACCAGTCACTGTCCGCAAAGGCACCCGATCGCGTCTGCGGGCGTTTGAGGGGTCGAATTGTCAAGTCCGGATGTAGATGCTCACAATTTGTTCAAAGGAGGATGTATAACACGGCCTCTATAGCTATTTGATGCACACATATATGCTAATTATCCAATGATGACGGGAGGCGATTTGTACCACTCAGTTAGATTTGTGTCCATCCGATTGCATCGTGATTGCCTTCTGTATGTGTTTAGGATTTAATTGTTGTAAAATGGTCCACGCATGCAGCTTTCAGCAGAGAGTGCATGCCCACTCACTTCACCTCCTATGCTTCTCTTATTTCTAAATTTGAATTTATTTTATGTTTGAACCGAAACTCAAAATTATATTTCATTTGCATATTCGTGTCTCTTGTAATGAGTGCTTTGAAACAAGACCATTTTATTACATTTTGACAAGCTTTAAAAACTTCACCAAGTTTCAACTACTAAAACTTGTTAGGAATGAATGATAAATTTATGAAGTTTAAAAAACTATTCTGTCCGTCCTGAATTATTTTTCTTAGATTTGTCTAGATACAGATGTATTTGTAGGGTTAGATACATCCGTATTTAGAAAAATCTAAGACAAGTATTTTGAGACGGAGGTACTTGAACTTAACCCCTTAAGCAAATGAAACTTGGTAAGAACTAAAATTATGACTAGCAAGTTTTAATATTCGAAACTTGGTAAAAGAAAATAGGTTGTCAAAATGTATTCAAACTGGTCTTGTTCGAAAGTATTCGTTGCAACGAACATAAATATGCAAATGTAAGTGTAGCAAAGCTCCTCTCATAGTAGGGAAATTCTCCTTAGAAAGGCCCATAGACAAAAAAGTGATATAATTTTTTGCGAAAAAAATTCAGATCTATTATAAAAGTTCATCAAGAGTATAAATCATGTCAAATATAATACAAATTACACTGAAATCTCTAGACCACCGAGCGGTCACTACCGCCTCTAGAACAAGCCGCTAACGCGCCGATGTCGCCTCTCCCCTACGGGAGCCGACTTGACTTTGTCTATGACAACCAGAAAGTCTTCGTGCACATGCATCTAAGGACCAGTGCCCTGAAGCCGCACTCATCGCCGTTGAACCCTTGATAGATCTAAAACAACTGACACCAAATCTTGCCGTCCCCTGATCTCGTCACCCCAAGGAGATGACAGAAAACTGACCCACTTAGATTGCCCCCGTTTCACACATTACACCACGCTTAGCAACGAGAATTAACACAGACCGACATACGTACTCAAGAGATGGATCTCATGATTTCGGTACAGTAGTGCAACGTCGTGATGTTCTTGAATCTGGCTAATCTGTTACGCGCAACAAAAATATACGCCTGCGTGTCCGTGGAAGTACCGAACCACTAAAAAAAGAAGTACCGAACCACCTAACTTATGACAGTATGGCCTAATTTGAACACGTGTTGCACCCTGGAAAGAGAATTATTTATCAGTTATGCACCAGATCGGCTCCCATCATTTCATATATAAAGCCACATAGCCATCTCCAAGTCTCCAACACAGTTAGTTACGCTGTACTTGCCAGAGACATCACCATCAGCAGGCCAAGCTCTACCTAGCTCACCAGGCTACTTCCAAGTACGTACGTAGTCGTAGACGCAGAGCAGGCCACCGCGCAAGAGGGGGGCTTAATTTGACCTCAAGTAACATACGCGCACAAGGCAGCCCAAAATAAGCCAGCCAATCAATCGAGCTGTATGCCCGCTCGCCCACCCCCACCAACGAGCTAGCTAGCGCGCGCGTCGCCGCCGCACGCGTGCGCCGGTCGCTTTCCGGCCGGGGAACTGTACGCTGCACGGATCAGTGATCGCCCGGCGCGCGCTGGGCCGGGGGTAGCTAGCTAGGGGCTGTGCGTGTTGCAGCGGGGGACGTACGCGCGCGCGCCAAGATTCCGGCCGCGACCGGTCCTCCTCAACCGCCGCTCCCACTCCCGTCGGCGTTGCCGTTGTTGGTGGCCGATGTGACGCCGCCGCGCGCGCTGTGCCTGGCGAGCGGGCGGTTTAGTAACGAACAAGTCGGCCGGTCCCCCTCCATCCGTCCCCGTTTCGTTATTTCATGCATTTCTAGTGCGCGCTTTCGGGCTGCAATGGGGATGGGTGGTCGGGGTCGCCGACGGCGACCGTCGATGCGGATGCAGCGTACGCGTCCTGGGTTGGTGTGGGGCCGATCGATGACGCACGGGTTTGATCATCATCTATACCATCGACAGCAACGTCTCTTAATTATTATTCCGTTAGTGTTCTTATAGTGTTTAAGGAAGATGCGTGCCTAAAGTTACAGATAATATAATCATCATCTAGTATATTAGCATGTCTGTACTCTGTAGAGAAAACAGTACTGTACTGGTGTACTATGAGGGGATAAGGGCATCTCCAACGGCAACCCGTAAATTTTCTCCCGCATCCATCTGTGGATAGGGGGCCAGTTTACTAACATGGATGTGAGAGGACGCCATCCAACTCTAGCCGCATACATTTCAACCCACATTTTAACAAACCGGACAAACTTCATGCAAACCGGCCGCTATACATCAAAGTTCGGATAGAAAATAATACAAATCATCCATACATACTAAGCAAATTAAGTCTAGTACAACAAGGTCTCAAATTCGACCATATCCCGGATGTCCAACAAGTTTTTCTTGAACGTATCATGTCGTCCCACACATACTTGCCCTTCAGCTTCATCCAGCGGTGTATGCACGTAAATGGCCATCCCTCTATCCCGTGGGACCACGGCAGCGCGTGCGAGCTACATTTAACATCTAGACCAACATTGAATGAATCAATCAATCAACAAGTTGAGCAAGAGAAAGAAAAACTTACCATCTCATCCTCTGCCACATGCAATGGCCACCTTGCCTCGAGCTGATGAACCATGTCGTAAAACTTGGTGACGCTGATCTCGATAAGCTCAATGGTATTTGACCGAACATCTGTTGGGTGTGGTGTCCACCATGGAGGTCATCGACAGGGGACAGAGTGTATCTGGGTACAAACGGCTCCAGGGTGGAAAGCTCTGTCATAACGGCGAGCGGGCGAGTCCGTGCTGGTTGCGGATGTCCGGCAATGCCTTGGCTCGTTGCTCGTCTGCTTCTTCACGTACTTGTTCCATCTCATACTCCTGAGTCTAGAACTTGTACTCCACGTCGTCGTGCGTGTCAATTTCCGCACGTTGACGCTTGACCTTTTGGAGAGAATCCGTCAAGTTTTGGGTTAAGAAACCAACAACATATCTCTCCCAGTGTCCTACTTTAATACCAAACTAATGTAGCGAAATTTTCATACTTTTATTTTATGCAAGTGTGTGTAACTTATCATCTCCAAGTTCATTTGGTGCCTCTAGCAAAATGAACATTGAACTGATAGAGACCAAGATCATACATGGAGAATAAGGGGTGTTTAATAGTTCTCTGTATATAGATATTCAGTGGGAGGATTGCGTAATTTTAGATGTTGAAGGGGAGCAATAAGAACAAAATCCACAATGTTCATACAAAGATTAGGTGAAATCAATGGTATTATGGGAGGGGGCAAGGGCCCCCTTAGACTAGCCACAATGGGTAGTAACATAGACTAGTAACATGCCTAGGCATGTTACTAGTCTATGTTACTACCTCTATAGTGGGGAGTAACATAATGTGTGGTAACATGCAACACTTCATTTATTAGGCTATAGACTCATCTTGCATTGATATGTGTGATGTTACTCATCTTAGTAGTAACTAGCTATGTTACCAATTTTCTCTCTTTCTTCATTTATTGCTTGCCACATCATCTATTTTATCTAGATATGTGTGATGTTACTATCACTGTGGGTAGCCTTATCTTTGCCCCTGGTGACGAGGACTTGAACTGGGTGCTTGCTAGCATTGCCGAAAACAATATTCGGATATGGCATATCGCGAAGAACATCATTGAATGTTGTCTTTGACGATACTTTATCCGAATGTTGTCTTCTTTTTTTAGAGAAAAGGCGACGGCCGAGCCCGAGAAAAGGCTCGAACCTAGCTGGGCTTTGAATTAACAAAGCCATCAACCGGTCAGGATTACAAACAGACAACTTACAAGAAAAACGGCAAAGATACAAGGTGCTAGAATAACTCACAGCCTAACGGCAATACAGACAAACGAAAAAATAGAAGAGGGATCCCAGCCTGAATTGCAAAGGCCAAACGTCTAGAATAGCAGCTACACCGGCAACAGAGTGAGAAGACAAGCAGCACCGACGTCGGAGGCCAACGCCATCGCCTACTCCTGCAGAGCCTGCCGGCACACCATCCTAATCAACCTCCGAAGAAGACCACAATCCTCTCGCCCTGGCTCGAAGGGCGCCGAACCGTCGGAAGGTAGAAAGCTCACCGAGAGCGGCATGAACAGAACCAACAGAGCATCCCAGACGTGAGGAACCAGAGCTTGAACCACACTGTGATGCTATATCCTTGACGAAGACAACATTCACATTTGGCAGATGGCTCCCCTTACGACGAAGATGGCTTCTGCCGGCAAAGGCTTCTTGAACATCATCAAAGACATTATGCTGCTCGCAAAGGATGGTTCTTTGCTTTGTTTAGTCTCCCTTTTTTCATCATGACCAAGGATTGTTTACATGTATCTTGTGTGATGGGTTTATGATACATCCATTTTGCATCATGTTTTTATGTTGATATTTATTGCATTATGGATTGTTATTTCGCACTATGATACAATTCTTATGTCTTTTCTCTCTTATTTTGTAAGTTTCACATGAGAGAGATTGCCTTATTTTGTAAGTTTCACATAAAGGGGGAGATTGCCGGCAGCTGGAATTCTGGACTGGAAAGGGCTAATACCGGAGACATTTTCTGAACATCTTCATGTGTGGGGCAGATATGGGTACTTTCGAAGGAGTCATCCGCACGCGTCAGATCCAACTGTTCCAAACCCATAAGTTTTGGCTTTCCAAAAAACAAGGCTAAAATGTTTGCAGTCAAGACCCAAAAGTTTCGGTTTTGTTACAAAGAAGGTCAAAATTTGGACAAGTCGTGGCTAGAAATTTTGGCAGCATAACGCGTTGGACAGAATCCAAATCAACAAAAATGGTGCAGTGTTGTTGTTCATTCCAAAATTCATTCATCGCCCGGGGCTCCAGGGTGGAAAGCTCTGTCATAACGGAGAGCGGGCGCGCCCATGCTAGTTGCGGATGTCCGGCAATGCCTCTGTAGCGGCTGGAGACGTACAACATCGACGGCGAAGGTGAAGGGTGCGGATGCAAAGCAAGGGGGAGAGGGCGGAGTGGAAGAAAGTGGGACCGGGAGGAGGGATTGGGTGGGTCGGGGTGGCGGAGTCATACATTTTGGGTGTCCGAAATCCCGCACACCTCCCCAACCTTGCCTTCAATTTGGACAGAAATCGCGTCCGAATTACCCCGCAGACCGATACAGGACCACGTTGGATGACTTTCACGGTCCGGACAACACAGTCCAGACGGATGCGGGCGGTTTATGGATCCGCCTTGGAGATGCCTTAAGATACGATGTTGCTTTTAAAATTACCAGCCACTAGCAAGTGAGATCGATGTTTTCTCTATATAAAATGCATCACACCTAGCTTTGAATTAATAAATCCATGACCCAAGAATGTTTAGAAAACAGCTTTACAATGGGAACAAACAAGATAAAGAGAAAGAGAACATACGCGCGGCTTGAACTCGAACAAGTCCTCGTAGGCCAAAACGATCGGCGAGTAGAGGTGTAGAGACCTTCTATTTGACGATTTTTAGCGTCAAATAGTTGAGGCTTCACACAAGTCCAAGCTAATGAGCCGAGTCACTCTGGCGACGCGTGCTGCACTCTGTTGTGCAGTTTTCTTTTATTTATTTTTTGGGTTTTGGGTTTTTCAGTCGGTTTTCCTCAAAGAAGACAGTTGTTTGATATTTTTAGGATTTAATATATATACCTATTAAAAATAAAAATACACATTTAAATAGTCCATCTTGGTATAAAAATGTACTTAAGTAAGCTCAGTGTAATTAAAAAATGTTCACAATATATTCACCATGAATTAGTAAAATGTTCTCTGCATTTTACAAAACAGCTTACATGCGGACGAAACAAGAAAAAGAAAAAGAAAACACACGCGTGGCCTGAACTCGAAGAAGTCCTCAAAGGCCAAAACGATCGGCGAGCAGAGGTGTAGAGACCTCCTATTTGACGATTTTAGCGTCAAATAGTTGAGGCTTCGCACAAGTTCAAGCTAATAGGCTGACCCACTCTGACTACGCATGGTGCACTCTGTTGAGCAGTTTTATTTTATTTGTTTTTTTTATTTTTCAGCCGCTTTCCACAAAAAAGCCACTTGTTTGATATTTTTAGGATTTAATATATATACCTATTAAAAGTACACATTTAAATAGTCAATCATGGTACAAAAATGTGTTCAAATAAGTTCAGTGTAATTAAAAAATGTTCAGCATATATTACAAAAAAAAGTTCACCACGTATTAGAAAATGTTCGTCGTATGCGAAAAATTGCTCAACATATATTACAAAAGTGCTCACCATATATTCATCACGAATTAGTAAAATGTTCTCTGCATATTAAAAATATTCAATGTATATTACCAAACCGGTTATTACGTATTTTAAAAATATTCATTGTATATTAGAAGAAAAAATGTGTAGAAAATCCTATAAAAAAGAAATAACAAATGCAAAATGAAAAACTTGAAAAAAAAGAGGAACCGGAAGATATTGAGAAAAAACTAAAAGAAAAACTACCTAATCCAGAATAAAAATTTAAAAATTAAAAATAAAGCAGCTGAAAACCCGAACAAACAAATAAAAATAAAAATAAAAAAAAATAAGCGAAAGCGCTGGTTGGAGTTAGCGAACGCTGACTTGGGCTAGCCCCATGAAACAAGTGCCCACACGCGTTGATTGTTGGGAAACATAGCATGCAATTTCAAAAATTTCCTACACTCACGCAAGATCTATCTAGGAGATGCATAGCAACGAAAGGGGGAGAGCATCTTCATACCCTTGAAGATCGCAAAGCGGAAGCGTTTATCAACACGGTTGATGTAGTCGTACACCTTCACGATCCGTCCCGATCAAGTACCGAATGTACGACACCTCCGCGTTCAGCACACGTTCAGCTCGATGACGTCCTCGCCTTCTTGATCCAGCAAGACGGGCGAAGTAGTAGATGAGTTCCGGCAGCACGACGGCGTGGTGACGGTGTTGGTGAAGAACAATCTCCGCAGGGCTTCGCCAAGCACAACGAAAACTATGACGGAGGATAGACGAGAGGGGACGGGGTTGCCGGCACACGGCTTTGTGATTCTTGATATGTCTTTGGTGCTAGCCCTGCCCCTCTATTTATATGTTGAGCCGTGAGGTCGAAACTTGGAGTAAAAGCCTCAACAAAGTCGGTTTCACCCGAAAGGCAAGAGTCCTTCTCGGACTCCAGGGCCAGACGCCAGGGTTCCTGGCGTCTGGACCCAGAGGCCAAGGACCTTGGCATCTGGCCCTGGACTCCGCAAAACTTCCTTTTACGCTTTCCAAAAACCTTGTGGGATTTCCCCTTTGGCCCAAATAAAGTGTTCTCGTACCCAAACATTTCGGGAAACATCTCGAACCCCTTCCGGTGAACTCCGGAACCCTTCCGAAGACCAAACACTATTATCCCATATATCAATCTTTACCTCCGGACCATTCCGGAGCTCCTCGTCATGTTCGTGATCACATCCGGAAATCCGAACAACATTCAGTTACCAACATACATAACTCATATAGTACTATATCGTCAATGAACGTTTAAGCGTGCGGACCCTACGGGTTCGAGAACTATGTAGACATGGCCGAGACACTTCTCCGGTCAATAACCAATAGCGGAACCTGGATGCCCACATTGGCTCCTACATATTTTACGAAGATCTTTATCGGTCGAACCTAATGACAACATACATAATTCCCTTTGTCATCGGTATGTCACTTGCCCGAGATTCGATCGTCGGTATCATCATTCCTAGTTCAATCTCGTTACCAGCAAGTCTCTTTACTCGTTCCATAATGCATCATCCATAACTAACTCATTAGTCACATTGCTTGCAAGGCTTATAGTGATGTGCATTACCGAGAGGGCCCAGAGATACCTCTTCGATACTCGGAGTGATAAATCCTAATCTTGATCTATGCCAACCCAACAAACACCTTCGGAGACACCTGTAGAGCATCTTTATAATCACCCAGTTACGTTTTGACGTTTGATAGCACACAAGGTGTTCCTCCGGTATTCGGAAGTTGCATAATCTCATAGTCAGAGAAATATGTATAAGTCATGAAGAAAGCAATAGCAATAAAACTTAACGAGCATTATGCTAAGCTAACGGATGGGTCTTGTCCATCACATCATTCTCTAATGATGTGATCCCGTTCATCAAATGACAACACATGTCTATGGTTAGGAAACTTAACCATCTTTGATTAACGAGCTAATCAAGTAGAGGCATACTAGGGACACTCTGTTTTGTCTATGTATTCATACATGCACTAAGTTTCCGGTTAATACAATTCTAGCATGAATAATAAACATTTATCATGATATAAGGAAATATAAATAACAACTTTATTATTGTCTCTAGGGCATATTTCCTTCAGTCTCTCACTTGCACCAGAGTCAGTAATCTAGATTATATAGTAATGATTCTAACACCCATGGAGTCTTGGTGTTGATCATGTTTTGCTCGTGAGAGAGGCTTAGTCAACGGGTCTGCAACATTCAGATCCATATGTATTTTGCAAATCTCTATGTCTCCCTCCTTGACTTGATCGCGGATGGAATTGAATCGTCTTCTGATATGTTTGGTTCTCTTGTGAAATATGGATTCCTTCGCCAAGGCAATTGCTTCAGTATTGTCACAAAAGATTTTTCATTAGACCCGATGCACTAGGTATTACACCTAGATCGGATATGAACTCCTTCATCCAGACTCCTTCATTTGCTGCTTCCGAAGCAGCTATATACTCCGCTTCACACGTAGGTCCCGCCATGCTTGGAACTGCACCAACTTACAGCTCCACCATTCAATATAAATACATATCCGGTTTGTGACTTAGAGTCATCCGGATCAGTGTCAAAACTTGCATCGACGTAACCATTTACGACAAGCTCTTTGTCACCTCCATAAACGAGAAACATATCCTTAGTCCTTTTCAGGTATTTCAGGATGTTCTTGACCGTTGTCCAGTGATCCACTCCTGGATTACTTTGGTACCTCTCTGCTAAACTTATAGCAAGGCACACATCAGGTCTGGTACACAACATTGCATACATAATAGAACCTATGGCTGAGGCATAGGGAATGACTTTCATTTTCTCTCTATCTTCTGCAGTGGTCGGGCATTGAGTCTGACTCAACTTCACACCTTGTAACATAGGCAAGAACCCTTTCTTTGACTGATCTATTTTGAACTTCTTCAAAACTTTATCAAGGTATGTGCTTTGTGAAAGTCCAATTAAGCGTCTTGATCTATCTCTATAGATCTTGATGCCCAATATATAAGCAGCTTCACCGAGGTCTTTCATTGAAAAATTCTTATTCAAGTATGATATACAGAAATTCTGTATTATTTCCAATCAACAATATCATCCACATATAATATTAGAAATGCTACGGAGCTCCCACTCAGTTTCTTGTAAATACAGGCTTCTCCAAAAGTCTGTATAAAACCATATGCTTTGATCACACTATCAAAGCGTATATTCCAACTCCGAGATGCTTGCACCAGTCCATAAATGGATCGCTGGAGCTTGCACACTTTGTTAGAACCTTTAGGATCGACAAAACCTTCTGTTTGCATCATATACAACTCTTCTTTAAGAAATCCATTAGGAATGCAGTTTTGACATCCATTTGCCAAGTTTCATAATCATAAAATGCGGCAACTGCTAACATGATTCGGACAGACTTAAGCATCGCTACGGGTGAGAAGGTCTCATCGTAGTCAACTCCTTGAACTTGTCGAAAACCTTTCGCAACAAGTCGAGCTTTATAGACAGTAACATTACCGTCAGCGTCAGTCTTCTTCTTGAAGATCCATTTATTCTTTATGGCTTGCCGATCATCGGGCAAGTCAACCAAAGTCCATACTTTGTTCTCATACATGGATCCCATCTCAGATTTCATGGCCTCAAGCCATTTTGCGGAATCTAGGCTCATCATCGCTTCCTCATAGTTCGTAGGTTCGTCATGGTCTAGTAACATGACTTCCAGAACAGGATTACCGTACCACTCTGGTGCAGATCGTACTCTGGTTGACCTACGAGGTTCGGTAGTAACTTGATCTGAAGGTTCATGATCATCATCATTAGCTTCCTCACTAATTGGTGTAGGAATCACTGGAACTAATTTCTGTGATGAACTACTTTCCAATTCGGGAGAAGGTACAATTACCTCGTCAAGTTCTACTTTCCTCCCACTCACTTCTTTCGAGAGAAACTCCTTCTCTAGAAAGGATCCATTCTTAGCAATGAATATCTTGCCTTCGGATCTGTGATAGAAGATGTACCCAACAGTTTCCTTTGGGTATCCTATGAAGACACATTTCTCCGATTTGGATTCGAGCTTATCAGGTTGAAACTTTTTCACATAATTATCGCAGCCCCAAACTTTAAGAAACGACAGCTTAGGTTTCTTGCTAAACCACAGCCCTATTTAACGTGAATGTTGTTGTCTCTAAGCATAATGATACGTCTCCAACGTATCTATAATTTTTTATTGTTTCATGTTGTTATATTATCCTTCTTGTATGTTTACAATCATTTTATAGTCATTTTATATCATTTTTTGGTACTAAGCTACTGACATAGTGCCAAGTGCCAGTTGCTATTTTTTGCATGTTTTTTACATCGCAGGAAATTAATATCAAACGGAGTCCAAACACCGCAAAACTTTTTGAAGATTTTTTATGGACCAGAACACCCTGGATGTGCCAGAGCAGCACCTGGGGATAAGAGATGTCAATTGCATATTGGTAATAAATTGCATAAAGCCAGTCTGCAAGACATGAGAGACAAATATTCAAGTTTCGCATATGACTATTGCTGAGGGTTAATCTTTTGGTACTCGATGACTTGAACCTTTCTATGTTTAATGAAAAGACGGTGTGCATGACATGATGCAGAGGCCAGGGTTATCCTATTTTGAAGAAGAAAAATGTGCGCCAAGTTGTGCCTCAAATGACTGGTTGCCGACTAATTGGTTAATTGAAACAGAACTTGGATTGACACGCGGAGAATTCAGGCATGCAAAGAAGGGATTGAGTTGGCCCTTCAGTGGGCCACCTTGCTGATTGTCATCAAGTCCGATTGCATGGAGGTCACTCAACTTATCAGGGGATCGAGCAAGAACAGGTTGTTGCAAGCAATGGTGATTGAGGAGATCAAGAACCTTATTCAAGAAATGAGGGAAATTTTGATCAAGCATGTTAGACGGGATCAAAATAATGTATGCCATTATTTGGCTTTTTTATGGGCATTAGAGCATCTACAGCCGGATCCCTCAAATCATCTCTCATATGTCCGCGGACACGTCTGATCGGTGATCGGACAGGAGAGAGAAGGAAAAAAGTGATCCAACCAGACCCCTCATATCTTCTCTATATGTCCGGCCTATCCGCGAACCCTCATATCCATCTTAAATATGGGGAGGATATGAGGGCTCGCGGACTTGCCCGGGCGCGCCCGTTCAATCCGCCACATAGGACGCGGCCCCATCCCGGACCACCTTTTCTCTTTTTTTAGTCATTATTTTCTTTCACTCCCTTTGTCTTCATCAATCATGTGCAAGTGACCAGACATATGAGGAAGAAAATGAGAATTATGGCTGCGCGGATACATAAATAGGGGCTTAAAACGGACACGCTCAGTCACTGACCGGGCGCGTCAACGGGCATTTGAGAAATCGAATTAGAGGTACGTGGCTGATGATGCCCTTATATGGCTAATTTTGGTAGATGTGAAAAGTATACTGTGGTGGTATGGTATGGCTTGGTTCTGGTGTAACAGGCCTTTGTACGGTAGACATGGCCGGTGCTTGATGAAGCCTGCCCTCTTTTCCTCGGAAAGGAAAAACAAAACTTGGGTTGACAGGCAGTCAACACAGGATAGAACAGAGCATGTGTGTTTACATGTAAAGTAGTTATCCTAAAAAAACATGTAAATTACTTTTACTTGGTGGATTGATCTCATATTTCTTGGAGATCTTTTTTGAACGTATGCACATGTGCCTTGAGTCTCTTCTACACAAGCCTACCGCCACACGTGGCGACCGATCCCTGACATCATTTTACACTTGTTCCATTTGACAACGGACGTTGTGTCGGACATGCATGATGTGGCCGCTGCCGTCGTCAATGTCGTGGTACATGTGGTGACCGCCGGCACAAGGAACCGTGGTTGATGGTGAACTGTAACTGTTGCGGTTGCGCTTGGGCTTGGCGCCGTTGTCCAGAGCGTGTCCATCAACCACCAAATCACTAGTTGATTACTCCAACTTTCCGTTGCAAAAATTATTTCAACTTCTCATGCTGCGACAAGTGGCGCACATGCAGCGGAGACACTTTCGTAACTTGGTAGTTTTTCTTTTTTTTCGTATATTTGTTTATTCAAAACGTTTTATCTCTTAAACCGTGCGTCCAAATCTCGAACTGCTTTCATCGTTGGATTTCTTGCGTCCGAATCTTCAAAACTAAATCTCATGTTGATAGGTTTTGACAAACTTTTTTTTCACGAAAAAAAACAGACGAAAAAACCGAACAGAGAGCATGGGTTTTTTCGCTTTCTGAAAGAGGCACGCCCGTGCCTCTCACGAAATCAAAACATGCCTCTCGCGGAAGCAAATCCGTAACTCTCGCGGAAGAGAAAAAAAAGAAAACGTGTTTTTATCCTTTTCGAGGAGGCACGACCGTGACTATCGCGAAAGCACAACCGTGCCTCTCGCGGAAACGAAACCGTGACTCTCGCGAAAGGAAAAAAAAAAGAGAAAACGCGTTTTTTCGTATACGGGAGGCACGACCGTGACTCTCGCGAAAAGCACAACCGTGCCTCTCGCGGAAGCGAAACCGTGACTCTCGCGAAAGAAAAAAAAACAAAAAACGCATTTTTTTCCGTTTCCGAGAGGCACGGCCGTGACTCTCGCGAAAGCACACCCGTGCCTCTCGCGGAAGCAAAACCGCGACTCTCACGAAAGGAAAAATAAAAGAAAACGTGTTTTTTTCGTTTCCGAGAGGTACGGTCGTGACTCTCGTGAAAGCATACCCGTGCCTCTGGCGGAAGCAAAATCGTGACTCTCGCGAAAAGAAAAAAAAAGAAAATGCATTTTTTTCATTTCCGAGAGGCACGACCGTGACCCTCGCGAAAGCAAAACCGTGCCTATCGCGGAAGCAAAACCGTGACTCGTGAAAGGAAAAAAATATGTTTTTTCGCACAAAAAATATCAACTTTTTTTTATTCAAAAGCTAAGGAAGACCAGTGAAAAACCAAAACGTGAAAATCCCCGAAAAACCGTTTAAAAAGCCGAAAACGCGTACGGAAAAATAAATAAAAAATCTGAAGGAAGCGTCCAGAACACGACACGTGATGAATGGTGCTGGTCGTTGTGAGGCTCCCAAAGGAGCGCTCGTTAACTAGTTGCTCCCATATATAGATGCATAGGGTCGGGGCCCCATCAGGCG
The DNA here is from genome assembly GCF_018294505.1 of Triticum aestivum. Classification (NCBI taxonomy): domain Eukaryota; kingdom Viridiplantae; phylum Streptophyta; class Magnoliopsida; order Poales; family Poaceae; genus Triticum; species Triticum aestivum. Next base: position 29,545,712 of record NC_057805.1, read on the forward strand.
GCCCTAGGGTGTCGCCCTTCTTGCCCCAGGGCCGGTCCTGCTTGGAATCTCAAGCTCAGCGCTAGCACTTGGAGCACCGAGGAGCACGTGGCAGCGGCTATGGCGCTCTCGCAGTCTTGCTCTCGGATGAGTATGGAGCCTGACGACCTACTTGGCTTGCAACCTTTGTCCATGTCATTCGACGCCGAGGCCATCCTCTCATGCGCGATGTCATCGGATGGTTGGGCTGTCGATGATGATGGATGGTGCCGGTGATCAGGCGTTGCAGTGGCCAGCCACACTAACCACCACCGTCTCATGTGCAGCACACACCGATATCGAGCTCCAGCAGCTACCACCATCGTTGACTAACTGCAACGGTGACGTAGCAACATGCGGCGGTGGCTCAGCCTCCTCCGCTTGGAGTGCGCATGCGGCGGCGGCTCAGCATCCTCCCGTCCCAAAGTACTCCATTCGTTCACAAATATAAATTGTTTTGGATATTTCAATATATCTACCTACATACAGACTAAAATGAATGAACAAACACATTTGAACATGTCTACGTTATATTTGATTTAGAAAAAAGATAGAAAATCTTATATTTATGAACTAAGGAAGTTCTTTGTAATGGTAATGCGTCTCTACTAATAGTTTGGTGTGCATGCTTGATTGTTCTATGAATATATCATGACACACTAGACCAATCATCATGTTATGATAAGGTAAGTAAATTATGTATGTGTTACAAAAATGAATTATAATGCATAAATTATCTTAATCTATAAATGAATAATATGTTGTTCATCCTAAACTATGTGAACTAGCAAGCAAGACTTTTCACTAATACCTAGCAAAAGCAATGCATAAACAAACACAAAAAAATCAGCTCATTTGGAATTGTGGCTTACCAGATGAAGGTTCAAATTCAATTTTAAATGCTCAAAATTAAACAGGTTGACAAGGAAAATATTGATGCTACATGATTGGAGGTATCAATGTGAGGATGTAGGAACAAGAATAATTGGATCTGGATTTTGCAAAACAAATTTGATTTGAATATGTTCAAAACTCTGCCATGGCATAGAAGACCCATGATAATGGGTTTCAATCCCACAGCCTCAATATTCTTTTAAATTCTTTTCACTAACCCATACAGCATTTTTGTGATGTTGAAAATCGTCCTAGAAAATGCAAATGGCTTATGACGCTCAATCTGCGTCACCTAAAGCCAGACTAAACTGTCATTGAGGATGCCTCTTGGGGGGGGGGGGGGGGCTTCCCCAGACGGGCATCAACTTATGATAGTCACCATCACCAAAAATGGTCTTCAGTGATGGTTCTGACCCGTCACAAGAATTTTCACCACAAGAAATAACATTTTTTGTAGTGGAAGGTGAGGCCATGAAGATGCATCTGGGGGCTTCCCCTCATCTTCAATGTATTCATCCTGCAACTCCTCTTCACCAGCTACATGTCCTCAAGGGCCGACAAGAATTCCTCATGCAACTCATCCTCAACGGTCGCATGTTCCCAAGGGCCAACAAGATATTCCTCTTGTAGCTTGTCCTCACCGGTTGCTTGTTCCTAAGGGCTGCAAGAAATTCCTCCTACAACTCCTTTTCGCTAGCTTCGTGTGCTCACTTACATATCTTGACTAAGGCACTCTCAGATAAATACCTTGGATTACCCGCAATTGTGGGGTTAGATTGTAGTGATTGCTTTCAATGCTTGATTGATCAAGCTTGCAAGATTATAAAAGGTTGGAAGGGCAAAACATTATCATCTTGCGGTAAGGACATTCTTATGAAAGCAATGGCACAAGCAATTTCCTCCTTTGCTATGTCGGTGTTTTGTCTGCCAAAAGGGATTTGCAAGGTCATCTCGGATGAGATATTGGGATTTTGGTGGGGAGATAATGAAACAAAGAAAAGAATGCATTGGATCTCATGGTGGAAGATGTGCGTAACAAAGAAGATAGGGGGTATGTGATTTAGAGATCGATCTTCACAACTTTAATCTTGCTATGTTAACAAAGTTGTGTTGGCGATTACTCCAGAATCCATAATCCCTATGTGCACGTGTCCTAAGTGTGAAGTATTATCCAGACGAAGAGGTTTTGAAAGCAGTCCCAAAGAGTGGTTGCTCTTATACATGGCAGAGTATAGTGGCGGGGATCCAAACTTTTAAAAGAGGATGTATATGGAGAATAGTAATTGGAGGGAAAAAATTGTCAGGGCCCTTGGATTCCATCTAGAGCTAACCGTAAGGTGATCCCACCAAGGGGATGATACGTCTCCAACGTATCTATAATTTATGAAGTATTCATGCTATTATATTATCCATATTGGATGTTTAATGGGCTTTACTATGCACTTTGATATTATTTTTGGGACTAACCTATTAACCCAGAGCCCAGTGCCAGTTTCTGTTTTTTCCCTTGTTTCAGTGTTTCGCAGAAAAGGAATATCAAACGGAGTCCAAACGGAATGAAACCTTCGGGAGAGTTATTTTTGGAACGGAAGCAATCCAGAAGACTTGGAGTGTACGTAAGGGAAGCAACGAGGAAGGCACGAGGTAGGGGGACGCGCCCACCCCCTGGGCGCGCCCTCCACCCTTGTGGGCCCCTCGTGGCTCCCCTTACCGACTTCTTTCGCCTATATATTCACATATACCCTAAAACCTTCGGGGAGCAGAATGGATCGGGAGTTTCGCCGCCGCAAGCCTCTGTAGCCACCAAAAACCAATCGGGGCCCTGTTCCGGCACCCTGCCGGAGGGGGGGATCCCTCACCGGTGGCCATCTTCATCATCCCGGCGCTCTCCATGACGAGGAGGGAGTAGTTCACCCTCGGGGCTGAGGGTATGTACCAGTAGCTATGTGTTTGATCTCTCTCTCTCTCGTGTTCTTGAGGTGATACAAGTGCAATATGGATGGTAGATATAGGTTTTTGTAATCTGAAAATATAAAAACAGCAAGGTAACTAATAATAAAAGTGAGCGTAAACGGTATTGCAATGCTAGGAAACAAGGCCTAGGGTTCATACTTTCACTAGTGCAAGTTCTCTCAACAATAATAACATAATTGGATCATATAACTATCCCTCAACATGCAACAAAGAGTCACTCCAAAGCCACTAATAGCGGGAACAAACGAAGAGATTATGGTAGGGTACGAAACCACCTCAAAGTTATTCTTTCCGATCAATCCATTGGGCTATTCCTATAAGTGTCACAAACAGCCCTAGAGTTCGTAGTAAAATAACACCTTAAGACACATATCAACCAAAACCCTAATGTCACCTAGATACTTCAATGTCACCTCAATATGCATCACACAATCTCAGATTCATCTATTCAAACCAACACAAAGTACTTCAAAGAGTGCCCCAAGGTTTCTACCGGAGAGTCAAGACGAAAACGTGTGCCAACCCCTATGCATAGGTTCATGGGCGAAACCCGCAAGTTGATCACCAAAACATACATCAAGTGAATCACGTGATATCCCATTGTCACCACAGATACGCACGGCAACACATACATCAAGTGTTCTCAAATCATTAAAGACTCAATCCGATAAGATTACTTCAAAGGGAAAACTCAATCCATTACAAGAGAGTAGAGGGGGAGAAGCAACACAAGATCCAACTATAATAGCAAAGCTCGCGATACATCAAGATCGTGCCGAATCAAGGACACGAGAGAGAGAGAGAGAGAGAGAGAGAGAGAGAGAGAGAGATCAAACACATAGCTACTGGTACATGCCCTCAGCCCCGAGGGTGAACTACTCCCTCCTCGTCATGGAGAGCGCCGGGATGATGAAGATGGCCACCGGTGAGGGATCCCCCCTCCGGCAGGGTGCCGGAACAGGGCCCCGATTGGTTTTTGGTGGCTACAGAGGCTTGCGGCGGCGGAACTCCCGATCTATTCTGTTCCCCGATGGTTTTGGGGTATATGGATATATATAGGCGGAAGAAATACGTCAGGGGAGCCACGAGGGGCCCACGAGGGTGGAGGGCGTGCCCAGGGGGGTGGGCGCGCCCCCCTACCTCGTGCCTCCCTCGTTGCTTTCCTGACGTGCACTCCAAGTCCCCCAGATTGCTTTCTTTCCAAAAATAACTTCTCCAGAAGGTTTCATTCCGTTTCGACTCCGTTTGATATTCCTTTTCTTGAAACACTGAAACAAGGGAAAAAACAGGAACTGGCACTGGGCTCTGGGTTAATAGGTTAGTCCCAAAAGTAATATAAAAGTGCATAGTAAAGCCCATAAAACATCCAAGATGGATAATATAATAGCATGGAACAATCAAAAATTATAGATACGTTGGAGACGTATCAGCATCCCCAAGCTTAATTCCTGCTCGTCCTCGAGTAGGTAAATGATAAAAACAGAATTTTTGATGTGGAATGCTACCTAACATATTTATCAATATAATCTTCTTTATTGTGGCAAGAATATTCAGATCCATAAGATTCAAGATAAAAGTTCAATATCGACATAAAAATAATAATACTTCAAGCATACTAACTAAGCAATCATGTCTTCTCAAAATAACATGGCCAAAGAAAGTTCATCCCTACAAAATCATATAGTTTGGTCATGCTCCATTTTTGTCACACAAGAATGCTCTCATCATGCACAACCCCGATGACAAGCCAAGCAATTGTTTCATACTTTAGTAATCTCAAACTTTTTCAACCTTCACGCAATACATGAGCGTGAGCCATGGATATAGCACTATGGGTGGAATAGAATATAATGATGGGGGTTATGTGGAGAAGACAAAAAAGGAGAAAGTCTCACATCAACGAGGCTAATCAATGAGCTATGGAGATGCCCATCGATTGATGTTAATGCAAGGAGTAGGGATTGCCATGCAACGGATGCACTAGAGCTATAAATATATGAAAGCTCAACAAAAGAAACTAAGTGGGTGTGCATCCAACTTGCTTGCTCACGAAGACCTAGGGCACTTGAGGAGGTCCATTGTTGGAATATACAAGCCAAGTTCTATAATGAAAAATTCCCACTAGTATATGAAAGTGACAAAACAAGAGACTCTCTATCATGAAGATTATGGTGCTACTTTGAAGCACAAGTGTGGTAAAGGATAGTAGCATTGTCCCTTCTCTCTTTTTCTCTCTCTCTCTTTTTTGGGCCTTCTCTTTTTTTATGGCCTTTCTCTCTTTCTTTTTTTATTCCTCACTTGGGACAATGCTCTAGAAAATGATGATCATCACACTTCTATTTATTTACAACTCAATGATTACAACTCGATACTAGAACAAAGTATGACTCTATATGAATGCCTCCGGCGGTGTACCGGGATATGCAATGAACCAAGAGTGACATGTATGAAAGAATTATGAACGGTGCCTTTGCCACAAATACTATGTCAACTACATGATCATGCAAAGCAATATGACAATGATGAGCGTGTCATGATAAACAGAACGGTGGAAAGTTGCATGGCAATATATCTCGGAATGGCTATGGAAATGCCATAGTAGGTAGGTATGGTGGCGGTTTTGAGGAAGATATAAGGAGGTTTATGTGTGAAAGAGTGTATCATATCACGGGGTTTGGATGCACCAGCGAAGTTTGCACCAACTCTCAATGTGAGAAAGGGCAATGCACGATACCGAAGAGGCTAGCAATGATGGAAAGGTGAGAGTGCGTATAATCCATGGACTCAACATTAGTCATAAAGAACTCACATACTTATTGCAAAAATCTACAAGTCATCAAAAACCAAGCACTAAGCGCATGCTCCTAGGGGGATAGATTGGTAGGAAAAGACCATCGCTCGTCCCCAACCGCCACTCATAAGGAGGACAATCAAAGAACACCTCATGTTTCAAATTTGTTACATAACGTTTACCATACGTGCATGCTACGGGACTTGCAAACTTCAACACAAGTATTTCTCAAATTCACAACTACTCAACTAGCACAACTTTAATATCACTAACTCCATATCTCAAAACAATCATCAAGCATCAAACTTCTCTTACTATTCAACACACTCATAAGAAAGTTTTTACTAGTCTTGAATACCTAGCATATTAGGATTAAGCAAATTACCATGCTGTTTAAGACTCTCAAAATAATATAAGTGAAGCATGAGAGTTCATATATTTCTTCAAAATAAATCCACCCCCGTGCTCTGAAAGATATAAGTGAAGCACTAGAGCAAACAACAAACTACTCCAAAAGATATGAGTGAAGATCAATGAGTAATTGTATAATTATGTTACTATGTGAAGACTCTCTAACATTTAAGAATTTCAGATCTTGGTATTTTATTCAAACAGCAAGGAAATCTAAAGAAAATAAAATGACGCTCCAAGCAAAACACATATCATGTGGTGAATAAAAATATAGCTCCAAGTAAAGTTACCGATGAACGAAGACGAAAGAGGGGATGCCTTCCGGGGCATCCCCAAGCTTAGGCTCTTGGTTATCCTTGAATATTACCTTGGGGTGCCTTGGGCATCCCCAAGCTCAGGCTCTTGCCACTCCTTATTCCATAGTCCATCGAATCTTTACCCAAAACTTGAAAACTTCACAACACAAAACTCAACAGAAAACTCGTAAGCTCCGTTAGCGAAAGAAAACAAAACACCACTTCAAGGTACTGTAATGAACTCATTCTTTGTTTATATTGGTGTTAAACCTACTGTATTCCAACTTCTCTATGGTTTATAAACTATTTTACTAGCCATAGATTCATCAAAATAAGCAAACAACACACGAAAAACAGAATCTGTCAAAAACAGAACTGTCTGTAGTAATCTGTAACTAACGCAAACTTGTGGAACTCCAAAAATTCTAAAATAAATTGGTGGACCTGAGGAAATTGTCTAGTAATCATATGCAAAAAGAATAAACTAAATAGCACTCTCCAGTAAATAGTTTTATCTAATCTCATGAGCGCTAAAGTATCTGTTTTTTTTACAGCATGATCATAAAGACTTCACCCAAGTCTTCCCAAAGGTTCTACTTCGCACAAACACTAATTAAAACATAAAACCACATCTAAACAGAGGCTAGATGGATCATTTATTCCTAAACAGAACCAAAAAGCAAGAAACTAACATAAAGTTGGGTTGCCTCCCAACAAGCGCTATCGTTTAACGCCCCTAGCTAGGCATGATGATTTCAATGATGCTCACATAAAAGATAAGAATTGAAACATAAAGAGAGCATCATGAAGAATATGAATAACACATTTAAGTCTAACCCACTTCCTATGCATAGGGATTTTGTGAGCAAACAACTTATGGGAACAAGAATCAACTTGCATAGGAAGGTAAAACAAGCATAACTTCAAAACTTTAAGCACATAGAGAGGAAACTTGATATTATTGCAACTCCTACAAGCATATATTCCTCCCTCATAATAATTTTCAGTAGCATCATGAATGAATTCAACAATATAACCAGCACCTAAAGCATTCTTTTCATGATCTACAAGCATAGAAAATTTACTACTCTCCACATAAGCAAAATTCTTCTCATTCGGAATAGTGGAAGTATCATAAGAGACTTGAATACTATAAATTGTTTCCACATTAAAAGAGTAATGTTCAGAAAAAGGGTAATCATGGTCATGACAAGTTTTATAAATATAATCATCACTACTTTTTATAGCATAAGTTTCATCACAATAATCATCATAAGTAGCAACTTTGTTCTCATCATAATCGATTGAAACCTCTTCCAAGATAGTGGATACATCACTAAATAAAGTCATGACCTCTCCAAATCCACTTTCATAAATATTATAAGATTCAACATCCTCCAAAATAGTGGGATCATTACTTCCTAAAGTTGACACTCTTCCAAACCCACTTTCATCAATATAATCATCATAAGTAGGAAGCATGCTATCATCATTATAAATTTGCATATCAAAACTTGGGAGACTAAAAATATCATCTTAATTAAACTTAGCATCCCCAAGCTCGGGACAAACATTAATTGCAGCAAATATATTTTCAAAATCATCATCTTCTTCAAACATAGCATCCCCAAGCTTGGGCCTTTTCATATCATAAGCATAATCACTCTCATCATTAATAGTAAGGATAGCACCAATAGTATAGCAATTATCATATTCTTCCAAGCAAGTGCCAAAAAGATTTCCAAGATCATAAGAAGTATCATTATCTTCCCAATCATAATCATCACAACAAGCAATAGGCATAATGAGATAATCATCAAGTGCATCATCTTCCACAATTATTTTTGATTCATTTTCATGAGGCACAACAATAATAGGAGCAACATTATTTGGGAGAGAAATCTTTTTACCTCTCTTCCTTTTTCTTTTCTTCTTCTTCGCCACATCATGTGTGGGTTCAATCCTCTTTTTGGAGCTCCTTATTAATGAGATTGGTTGAATATAAGGCTCCTCCTCGTTACCTGATTCATCATAAGAAATAATAGGAGAATATTGGGAATTCTCTTCCCTTTCGTTAGTATTCTCTTCATCCTCTATTTGTTTTATTTTCTTTATGTAATTGGCAATATAAGGATTTTCAATGCAATTCACCGCACAATACATATAAATTTCTTCTAGATCAATATCGAGGAATTTCTCGAGGCTATATTCTGGAATAATCTTAGTTTGACGTTTCAATTCTTCATAACCCAAAAGCAAACTAAGTTCATTATAATGTGCAAGGGAAATCAAGTCGTCACAATTTTTTGACACGATTCGATCATGAAACAATTTGCATTTGATATTTAAATGACCATGTTCATTGCAAAGTTCACAAGTACGGCTAAGATATTTTAAATTTTCAGCACTAACGTTTAGCCTTTCTTGCAACCATTTAGTTTCTAAATGCTTATGCCTCTTGCAATATCTATCTTCCCTATTTCGTGTGTACTTGCAAACCCAATGCACTCCACAAAAATTGACATGTTTATAGGAAACATTTTCATCATAACTAGTGCAGTCATCATTAGTACTATGGATATTCAAGGAGTTCATACTAACAACATTGCAATCATGCTCCTCATTCAAAGATTTAGTGCCAAACATTTTAATGCATTCTTCTTCTAACACTTTGGCACAACTTTCCTTTCCATCATACTCACGAAAGATAATAAAAAGATGAAGCGTATGAGGCAAACTCAATTCCATTTTTTTGTAGTTTTCTTTCATAGACTAAACTAGTGATAAAACAAGAAACTAAAAGATTCGATTGCAAGATCTAAAGATATACCTTCAAGCACTCACCTCCCCGGCAACGGCGCCAGAAAAGAGCTTGATGTCTACTACACAACCTTATTCTTGTAGACGTTGTTGGGCCTCCAAGTGCAGAGGTTTGTAGGACAGTAGCAAATTTCCCTCAAGTGGATGACCTAAGGTTTATCAATCCGTGGGAGGCGTAGGATGAAGATGGTCTCTCTCAAGCAACCCTGCAACCAAATAACAAAGAGTCTCTTGTGTCCCCAACACATCCAATACAATGGTAAATTGTATAGGTGCACTAGTTCGGCGAAGAGATGGTGATACAAGTGCAATATGGATGGTAGATATAGGTTTTTGTAATCTGAAAATATAAAAACAGCAAGGTAACTAATAATAAAAGTGAGCGTAAACGATAATGCAATGCTAGGAAACAAGGCCTAGGGTTCATACTTTCACTAGTGCAAGTTCTCTCAATAATAATAACATAATTGGATCATATAACTATCCCTCAACATGCAACAAAGAGTCACTCCAAAGCCACTAATAGCGGGGAACAAACGAAGAGATTATGGTAGGGTACGAAACCACCTCAAAGTTATTCTTTCCGATCAATCCATTGGGCTATTCCTATAAGTGTCACAAACAGCCCTAGAGTTCGTAGTAAAATAACACCTTAAGACACATATCAACCAAAACCCTAATGTCACCTAGATACTCCAATGTCACCTAGATACTCCAATGTCACCTAAGTATCCGTGGGTATGATTATACGATATGCATCACACAATCTCAGATTCATCTATTCAAACCAACACAAAGTACTTCAAAGAGTGCCCCAAAGTTTCTACCGGAGAGTCAAGATGAAAACGTGTGCCAACCCCTATGCATAGGTTCATGGGCGAAACCCGCAAGTTGATCACCAAAACATACATCAAGTGAATCACGTGATATCCCATTGTCACCACAGATACGCACGGCAAGACATACATCAAGTGTTCTCAAATCATTAAAGACTCAATCCGATAAGATTACTTCAAAGGGAAAACTCAATCCATTACAAGAGAGTAGAGGGGGAGGAGCAACATAAGATCCAACTATAATAGCAAAGCTCGCGATACATCAAGATCGTGCCGAATCAAGAACACGAGAGAGAGAGAGAGAGAGAGAGAGAGAGAGAGAGATCAAACACATAGCTACTGGTACATACCCTCAGCCCCGAGGGTGAACTACTCCCTCCTCGTCATGGAGAGCGCCGGGATGGTGAAGATGGCCACCGGTGAGGGATCCCCCCTCCGGCAGGGTGCCGGAACAGGGTCCCGATTGGTTTTTGGTGGCTACAGAGGCTTGCGGCGGCGGAACTCCCGATCTATTCTGTTCCCCGATGGTTTTTGGGTATATGGATATATATATGCGGAAGAAATACGTCAGGGGAGCCACGAGGGGCCCACGAGGGTGGAGGGCGCGCCCAGGGGGGTGGGCGCCCCCTGCCTCGTGCCTCCCTCGTTGCTTTCCTGACGTGCACTCCATGTCCCCCGGATTGCTTTCTTTCCAAAAATAACTTCTCCGGAAGGTTTCATTCCGTTTCGACTCCGTTTGATATTCCTTTTCTTCGAAACACTGAAACAAGGGAAAAAACAGGAACTGGCACTGGGCTCTGGGTTAATAGGTTAGTCCCAAAAGTAATATAAAAGTGCACAGTAAAGCCCATAAAACATCCAAGATGGATAATATAATAGCATGGAACAATCAAAAATTATAGATACGTTGGAGACGTATCAGTATCCCTCCCAAATGATGTTGCTCCTATTACTCATTGTGATGATGATAATTGCTATACTATTGGTGCTATCCATACTATTAATGATGAGAGTGATTATGCTTATGATATGAAAAGGCCCAAGCTTGGGGATGCTATGTTTGATGAAGATGATGCTTTTGAGAATATATTTGCTGCAATTAATGTTTGTCCCAAGCTTGGGATGCTACGTTTAATGAAGATGATATTTTTAGTCCCCCATGTTTCGATGTGCAAATTTATTATGATGAAAGCATGCCTCCTATCTATGATGATTATTGTGATGGCACGTATGCTATAAAGAATAAAGATAACCATGAAACTTGTCATCATGATTTTAATTTTCAATTGGATTATGCTTCACATGATAGTTATTTTGTTGAGTTTGCTCCCACTTCTATTGATGAGAATAAATTTGCTTATGTGGAGAGTAATAAAATTTCTATGCTTGTAGATCATGAAAAGAATGCTTTTGGTGCTGGTTATATTGTTGAATTCATTCATGATGCTACTAAAAATTACTATGAGGGAGGAACATATGCTTGTGGAAATTGCAATAATATCAAGTTTCCTCTCTATGTGCTTAAAGTTTTGAAGTTATGCTCGTTTTGCCTTCCTATGCTAGTTGATTATTGTTCCCATAAGTTGTTTGTTCACAAAATCCCAATGCATAGGAAGTGGGTTAGACTTAAATGTGCTAGTCATATTCTTCATGATGCTCTCTTTATGTTCCAATTCTTATCTTTTATGTGAGCATCATTGAAATCATCATGCCTAGCTAGGGGCGTTAAACGTTAGCGCTTGTTGGGAGGCAACCCAATTTTATTTTAGTCTCTTGCTTTTTGGTTCTGTTTAGTAATAAATAACCCACCTAGCTTCTGTTAAGATGTGGTTTTATGTTTTAATTAGTGTTTGTGCCAAGTAAGACCTATAGGATCTTCTTGGATGATAGTTATTTGATCTTGCTGAAAATTCCAGAAACTTTCTGTTCATGAAAATAATTGTTTAAAATCACTAGAACGTGATAAAATACTGATTCCAAATTCAGTAGGTCAATAAACAAATTATCTAGGTCGTCCTATTTTGGCAGATTTTTCTCAGTTCCTGAAGTTTGCATTTGATACAGATTACTACAGACTGTTCTGTTTTTGATAGATTCTGTTTTCATTGTGTTGTTTGCTTATTTTGATGAATCTATGGGTAGTATTGGAGGGTATGAACCATAGAGAAGTTGGAATACAGTAGATATTACACCAATATGAATTTAGAATGAGTTCACAACAGTACCTAAGTGGTGATTTATTTTCTTATACTAACGGAGCTTACGAGTTTTCTGTTGAGTTTTGTGTTGTGAAGTTTTCAAGTTTTGGGTAAAGATTCGATGGACTATGGAATAAGGAGTGGCAAGAGCCTAAGCTTGGGGATTCCCAAGGCACCCCAAGGTAATATTCAAGGATAACCAAGAGCCTAAGCTTGGGGATGCCCCGGAAGGCATCCCCTCTTTCGTCTTCGTTCATCGGTAACTTTACTTGGAGCTATATTTTTATTCACCACATGATATGTGTTTTGCTTGGAGCGTCATTTTATTTTCTTTAGCTTTGCTTTCTGTTTGAATAAAATCCCAAGATCTAAAATTCTTAAATGAGAGAGAGTCTTCACATAGCTACATAATTATTTAACTACTCATTGATCTTCACTTATATCTTTTTGGAGTAGTTTGTCATTTACTCGTGTGCTTCACTTATATCCTATGAGTAAATGGTTGAATGATTTGAATGTCATAAATCTGAAATTATATATATTTCATATGCCTTTCCCATGGGGAGTAATGCCTTCACATATAAGAAGTAGAGGTGGTAGATTTATTGAAGGTTGGCAAACATTGTATTGGTCACTTGAACAATTCATGAAAGAATATTGAAGGAAGAGAGATTTCACATATAAATATACTATATTGGACATCTTCTATGATTGTGAGCCCCATTAATTATTTTCAAACCTGAGCAAATTAGTTGAAGTTGGACAAGGAAGACAACATAATGAATTATGCTTGGGTATATTTGTATAGAAGTTATATTGTTATGGATCCTCTAACATGTGGTGCTTGCTATTTAGAATCCTTTGCTAGCCAAAATATCTGTACTAAGCGGGAATACTGCTTATGCATCCAAATTCCTTGAACCAAGTTTCTTCCATGAGTGTCCACCATATCTACCTATATGCGGTATTTACCTGCCGTTCCAAGTAAATTTGCATGTGCCAAACTCTAAACCTTCAAATAATAATCTGTTTTGTATGCCCGAATCGCTCATGTAGTGACTAGGGGCTAGTAGTATCTTCCATGCTAGGTGGGTTATTCTCATGATGAGTGGACTCCGCTCATCATTCACGAGAAAATGGCTGGTAACTGGGATGCCCAGTCCTATGATCAAAAGATCAAAAACAAATTTGCAAATAATTTAAACAAAACTCCCCTAGGAATGTTGATAGTTGGACGGCACCCGTTGTTTCGGACAAGTCGTGGAGTGTGATCGTTGGTGGAGGGGGAGTAAAATCTTTACCTTTCTGCGTGGGAACCGCCTATGATGTATCTAGTATGGAAGATATTGGGAACTCTTGGTTGTTATGTTGACAATGAAAGCATACCTCTCAAAATTATTTTCATCTCAGTTTTTGCTCCGAGCTCTGGCACCTCTGCAAATCCCTGCTTCCCTCTGCGAAGGGCCTATCTTTTACTTTTATGCAAGAGTCAGTAGTATTCCTTCTCATTCCAACCTACTCTTTAGTTGGCAAGAATCATGTGATGGAAAGATCTAAGCATATATGGTCATTCAAATATATTTGATCATGAATTATTACTGTTGACATTACCCTTGAGGTAAAAGGTTGGGAGGCGAAACATTAAGCCCCTATCTTTCTCTGTGTTCGATGAATACTATTTGTTCTAAAAATATGCTTTGAGTGGTAGCAATCATGGAAGACTAAATGATAGTTGAGTAAGTGAAGTTTGCTAAATCAAAGCTCTGACATATACTCTTCCTGAAAATAAGATGAATTGTAATTGTTTGATGACTAATAACACGGTTTGTTAGTTTTCAAGAAAGTTTATGATCTATACTTTAACATGTGAATAGTTTGTTACTTGATCATGAAAAGTTATATGAGTTGAGCTACTATTATTACATATAATGATGCTAGAAAAGGTGATTGAAATTATCATTGATCAAACTTATGCACCTGCTAGCATTCACACTTCATAAATTATTTCTTTTATCATTTACCTACTCGAGAACAAGCAGGAATTAAGCTTGGGGATGCTGATACGTCTCCAATGTATCTATAATTTATGAAGTATTCATGCTATTATATTATCCATCTTGGATGTTTAATGGGCTTTACTATGCACTTTTATATTATTTTTGGGACTAACCTATTAACCCAGAGCCCAGTGCCAGTTTCTGTTTTTTCCCTTGTTTCAGTGTTTCGCAGAAAAGGAATATCAAACGGAGTCCACACGGAATGAAACCTTCGGGAGAGTTATTTTTGGAACGGAAGCAGGGGACGGATTATGTTGGCAAAAATCGAGGAACTTACTCATCCTCATAGTGGGCAATAGGACAAAGCTTTAATTCAGATGTTTTCAACTTGGTCGATGCACACCATATCTTGCAAATATATCTCAATGTGCAAGGGTTTGGATATTCTGTTCTGTGGCAGTACACTAAGTTTGGCACTTTTTCGGTTAGGTCTGCCTATCACTGTGAATGGGAGCATCGCTATGGTCAGCAGTTTTCTCGCACTGATGAGCAAGGACGGGTTCGAGTAAACCCGGTCTGGCAACAACCTAGAGTCTCGGTGTGCCACTCAAGATTGAATTTTTCATTTGGAAGGTCCTACATGATATGCTTCCCTATTTGGGAGTCCTTGCAAATAGACAAGTTTCAACTAGTGCTCAACGCAGATTTGCTCGTCAAGTGCGAAAGATATACAACATTGTCTATTCAAATTTCATAGGATCAAACATGTCTGGGAAGAGCTTGGTCTCCTTTATTTGATTACCATTTTTTTGCTTGTGATCGTTCCAACTCTGTCAATATGGAACAGTTAATGTTTGAGGGGGGAAACCATATTCAGTCTGAGATCCCGGTGGCTAGACTAGTGGCCGTCACTTCATGGTATTGCTGGTGGCAGCATCGGCAAGCTTGGGGATGCTGATACGTCTCCAACGTATCTATAATTTATGAAGTATTCATGCTGTAATATTATCATTCTTGGATGTTTTACAATCATTTTATAGCAACTTTATATCATTTTTTGGGACTAAACTATTGACCCAGTGCCCAGTGCCAGTTGTTGTTTTTTGCTTGTTTTTTACATCACAGGAAATCAATATCAAACGGAGTCCAAACACCGCGAAACTTTTTGTGGATTTTTTATGCACCAGGAGACATCCAATGAGCTAGAGCAGCACCTGGGGGGTGCCCCAAGGGGGGCACAACCCACCAGGGCGCGCCTGGGCCCCCAGGCGCGCCCTAGTGGGTTGTGCCCACCTCGGTGGCCTCCCGCACCCCCTCTTCGTCCTATAAATCGTCAAATATTCTAGAAACCCTCGCGGAGACCCTAGATCAGAAGTTCCACCACCGCAAGGCTTTGTAGCCATGAGAAACCAATCTAGACCCCATTCCAATACTCCGCCGGAGGGGGAAATCATCACCGGTGACCATATTCATCATCCCGACGGCCACCATGATGAGGAGGGAGTAGTCCACCCTCGGGGCTGAGGGTTTGTACCAGTAGCTATGTGTTTAATCTCTCTCTCTCGTGTTCTTGAGATGTCACGATCTTGATGTACCGCGGGCTCTGTTAATATAGTCGGATCATATGGTGTTTTCCCTCTCTATCTTGTTGTGATGAATTGAGTTTTCCCTTTGAGATTTCGTTTTATCGAATTGAATACTTTTATGGATTTGAAACTTTATGTATGTCTTGCTATGAATACCCGCGGTAACAATGGGGTATCGTATTGATTCACTTGATATATGTTTTGGCACTCAACTCGCGGATTCCCGAGGTGACATTGGGGTAATCTATGCATAGGGGTTGATGCACGTTCTTGTTTTTGTTTCTCCGGTAGAAATCTTGGGGCACTCTTTGAGGTTCTTTGTGTTGAATTGAGTATTATGAATCTGAAATTATTTGGTGTTATTTTAGTACGAACTCTTGGATAGATTGATCGGAAAGAATAGCTTCGAGGTGGTTTCGTACCCTACAAACAATTTCTTCTTATGTTCTTCGCTAGATAGGAACTTTGGAGTGATTCTTCATCGCACTTTGAGGGATGGTTATATGATCCAATTATATTAGCATTGTTGAGAGATTGCACTAGCAAAAGTACGGACCCTAGGCCTCATTTTCAAGCATTGCAATATCATTTGTGCTCCATTTTATCAATTGCTACCTTGCTGTTTTTTATTGTTCCTATTACAAAAATCAATATCTACTATCCATATTACACTTGTATCACCATCTCTTCGCCGAACTAGTGCACCTATACAAATTACCATTGTATTTGGTGTGTTGGGGACACAAGAGACTTTTTATTATTCGGTTACAGGGTTGTTTGAGAGAGACTATCTTCATCATACGCCTCCCACGGATTGATAAACCTTAGGTCATCCACTTGAGGGAAATTTGCTACTATCCTACAAAACTTTGCGCTTGGAGGCCCAACACGAGTCTACAAGAACAAGTTGTGTAGTAGACATCACTCCTTAATCTTTTGCTAGCCTTCATTTGTACTAAGCGGGAATACTGCTTGTGCATCCACTTCCTTAAAACCAAAGTTGTTCCATGTGAGTCCACCATACCTACCTATATGCAGTATTTACATGTCGTGCCAAGTAAATTTGCATGTGCCAAACTCTAAACCTTCAAATGATATTTTGTTTTGTATGCCTGAATCGCTCATGTAGCGACTGAGGGCTGCCAGTATCTTCCATGCTAGGTGGGTCATTCTCACGATGAGTGTTAATTCACTTGTCATTCACGAGAAAGTGGCTGGTATTCGGAATGCCCAATTCCATGCTCACATCAAATCAAAATATAATTTCAAACAAAACTCCCCCAGGACTATTGTTGGTATGGACGGTACCCGTTGTTTCGGACAAGCCGTGGAGTGTGATTGTTGGTGGAGGGGAGTAAAAACTTTACCATTCTGTTTGGGAACCGCCTATAATGTATCTAGCATGGAAGATACCGAGATCTCTTGGTTGTTATGTTGACAATGAAAGCATACCGCTCAAAATTATATTCATCTCTATTTTGAAACTCGAGCTCTGGCACCTCTATAAATCCCTGATTCCCTCTGCGAAGGGCCTATCTATTTACTTTTGTTGTTGAGTCATCATCCTCTTATAAAAAGCACCAGTTAGAGAGCACCAATTTAATTTGTATGCTTTGCTATTAATTGATATTGAGTATGACTGTGACTGGATCTCTTTTACCATGAATTACAATGTCTAGTCAGTCCTTGACCTTCAGGGGTGCTCTGCATTTATGTTTTGTGGTCTCAGAAAGGGCTGGTGAGATACCATTTTGTTATATCATATCATGATTGTTTTGAAAAAGTGTTGTCATATGAGATTTATTATTATTGCTTGCTAGTTGATTTTGCCATTGATATGAGTAAATGTGAGACCTAAATGTTATTGTGAATATGGTTCGTTTATAATCTTTGCCGAGAACCTGAATGTTGGCTATGCATATTGGCAACAACAAGATCAAACACAGTTTGTAAAAGTTTTTCTTCTATTACTTCAGTTTGTCAACTGAATTGCTTGAGGACTGATGTCTACTACGCAACCTTCTTCTTGTAGACGTTGTTGGGCCTCCAAGTGCAGAGGTTTGTAGGACAGTAGCAAATTTCCCTCAAGTGGATGACCTAAGGTTTATCAATCCGTGGGAGGCGTAGGATGAAGATGGTCTCTCTCAAGCAACCCTGCAACCAAATAACAAAGAGTCTCTTGTGTCCCCAACACACCCAATACAATGGTAAATTGTATAGGTGCACTAGTTCGGCGAAGAGATGGTGATACAAGTGCAATATGGATGATAGATATGAGTATTTGTAATCTGAAAATATAAAAACAGCAAGGTAGCAAGCGATAAAAGTGAGCGTAAACGGTATTGCAATGCGTTGAAACAAGGCCTAGGGTTCATACTTTCACTAGTGCAAGTTCTCTCAACAATAATAACATAACTGGATCATATAACTATCCCTCAACATGCAATAAAGAGTCACTCCAAAGTCACTAATAGCAGAGAACAAACGAAGAGATTATTGTAGGGTACAAAACCACCTCAAAGTTATCCTTTCTGATCGATCTATTCAAGAGTCCATAGTAAAATAACACGAAGCTATTCTTTCTGTTCGATCTATCATAGAGTTCATACTAGAATAACACCTTAAGACACAAATCAACCAAAACCCTAATGTCACCTAGATACTCCAATGTCACCTCAAGTATCCGTGGGTATGATTATACGATATGCATCACACAATCTCAGATTCATCTATTCAACCAACACAAAGAACTTCAAAGAGTGCCCCAAAGTTTCTACCGAAGAGTCAAGACGAAAACGTGTGCCAACCCCTATGCATAAGTTCACAACGTTATGGAACCCGCAAGTTGATCACCGAAACATGCATCAAGTAGATCACGTGAATATCCCATTGTCACCACAGATAAGCACATGCAAGACATACATCAAGTGTTCTCAAATCCTTAAAGACTCAATTCGATAAGATAACTCCAAAGGGAAAACTCAACCCATTACAAGAGAGTAGAGGGGGAGAAACATCATAAGATCCAACTATAATAGCAAAGCTCGCGATACATCAAGATCGTGCCGAATCAAGAACGCGAGAGAGAGAGAGAGAGATCAAACACATAGCTACTAGTACATACCCTCAGCCCCGAGGGTGAACTACTCCCTCCTCGTCATGGAGATCGCCGGATGATGAAGATGGCCACCGGTGAGGGATTCCCCCCTCCGGCAGGGTGCCGGAACATGGTCCTGATTGGTTTTTGGTGGCTACAGAGGCTTGCGGCGGTGGAACTCCCGATCTAGGTTATTTTCTAGAGGTTTCTGTATATATATAAGAGGTTTTGGCGTCGAGAACAAGTCAGGGGGGTCTCGGGGCTGTCCACAAGGTAGGGGGCGCGCCCAGGGGGTGGGCGCGCCTCCCACCCTCATGGGCAGCCCGGGACTCTTCAGCCCAACTCTTTTACTCCATGGCCTTCTTTTGGTCCAAAAATAAGCTCCGTCAAGTTTCAGGTCAATTGGACTCCGTTTGGTTTTCCTTTTCTACGATACTCAAAAACAAGGAAAAAATATAAACTGGCACTGGGCTCTAGGTTAATAGGTTAGTCCCAAAAATAATATAAAAGTGCTTAGTAAACCCCATTAAACATCCAAAAGAGATAATATAATAGCATGGAACAATCAAAAATTATAGATACGTTGGAGACGTATCAAGCATCCCCAAGCTTAATTCCTGCTCGTCCTCGAGTAGGTAAATGATAAAAACAGAATTTTTGATGTGGAATGCTACCTAACATAATTTTCAATGTAATTTTCTTTATTGTGGCAAGAATATTCAGATCCATAAGATTAAAAACAAAATTTTAATATTGACATGAAAACAATAATACTTCAAGCATACTAACAAAGCAATCATGTCTTCTCAAAATAACATGGCCAAAGCAAGCTATCCCTACAAAATCATATAGTCTGGCTATGCTCTATCTTCATCACACAAAATATTCAAATCATGCACAACCCCGATGACAAGCCAAGCAATTGTTTCATACTTTCATGTTCTCAAACTTTTTCAATCTTCACGCAATACATGAGCGTGAGCCATGGACATAGCACTATAGGTGGAATAGAATGGTGGTTGTGGAGAAGACAAAAAGGAGAAGATAGTCTCACATCAACTAGGCATATCAACGGGCTATGGAGATGCCCATCAATAGATATCAATGTGAGTGAGTAGGGATTGCCATGCAACGGATGCACTAGAGCTATAAGTGTATGAAAGCTCAAAAAGAAACTAAGTGGGTGTGCATCCAACTCGCTTGCTCACGAAGACCTAGGGCATTTTGAGGAAGCCCATCATTGGAATATACAAGCCAAGTTCTATAATGTAAAATTCCCACTAGTAAATGAAAGTGACAACATAGGAGACTCTCTATCATGGAGATCATGGTGCTACTTTGAAGCACAAGTGTGGTAAAAGGATAGTAGCATTGCCCCTTCTCTCTTTTTCTCTCATGTTTTTTTTGGGCCTTCTCTTTTTTTATGGCCTCTTTTTTTATTATTTTTCTTCCGGAGTCTCATCCCGACTTGTGTGGGAATCATAGTCTCCATCATCCTTTCCTCACTGGGACAATGCTCTAATAATGATGATCATCACACTTTTATTTACTTACAACTCATGAATTACAACTCGATACTTAGAACAAGATATCACTCTATATGAATGCCTCCGGCGGTGTATTGGGATGTGCAATGAATCAAGAGTGACATGTATGAAAGAATTATGAAGGTGACTTTGCCACAAATACAATGTCAACTACATGATCATGAAGAGCAATATGACAATGATGGAGCGTGTCATAATAAACGGAACGGTGGAAAGTTGCATGGCAATATATCTCGGAATGGCTATGGAAATGCCATAATAGGTAGGTATGGTGGCTGTTTTGAGGAAGGTATATGGTGGGTGTATGGTACCGGCGAAAGTTGCGCGATACTAGAGAGGCTAGCAATGGTGGAAGGGTGAGAGTGCGTATAATCCATGGACTCAACATTAGTCATAAAGAACTCACATACTTATTGCAAAAATCTATTAGTTATCGAAACGAAGTACTACGTGCATGCTCCTAGGGGGATAGATTGGTAGGAAAAGACCATCGCTCGTCCCCGACCGCCACTCATAAGGAAGACAATCAATAAATAAATCGTGCTCCGACTTCATCACATAACGGTTCACCATACGTGCATGCTACGGGAATCACAAACTTTAACACAAGTATCTCTCAAATTCACAACTACTCCACTAGCATGACTCTAATATCACCATCTTCATATCTCAAAACAATTATAAGGAATCAAACTTCTCATAGTATTCAATGCACTTTATATGAAAGTTTTTATTATATCCCTCTTGGATGCCTATCATATTAGTACTAGATTTATAACCAAAGCAAATTACCATGTTCTTCTAAAGACTCTCAAAATAATATAAGTGAAGCACTAGAGCAAATGACAAACTACTCTGAAAGATATAAGTGAAGATCAATGAGTAGCCGAATAATTATGCATGTGAAGACTCTCTAACATTTAAGAATTTCAGATCTTGGGATATTATTCAAACAACAAGCAAAACTAAAGAAAATAAAATGACGCTCCAAGCAAAACACATATCATGTGGTGAATAAAAATATAGCTCCAAGTAAAGTTACGGATGAACGAAGACGAAAGAGGGGATGCCATCCGGGGCATCCCCAAGCTTAGGCTCTTGGTTATCCTTGAATATTACCGTGGGGTGCCTTGGGCATCCCCAAGCTTAGGCTCTTTCCACTCCTTATTCCATAGTCCATCGAATCTTTACCCAAAACTTGAAAACTTCACAACACAAGACTTAACAGAAAACTCGTAAGCTCCGTTAGTATAAGAAAATAAATCACCACTTATGTACTGTTGTGAACTCATTATAAATTCATATTGGTGTAATATATACTGTATTTCAACTTCTCTATGGTTCATACCCTCCGATACTACTCATAGATTCATCAAAATAAGCAAACAACACATAGAAAACAGAATCTATCAAAAACAGAACAGTCTGTAGTAATCTGTATCAAACGTATACTTCTGGAACTCCAAAAATTCTGAAATAAATTGGTGGACCTGAGGAATTTGTATATTAATCTTCTGCAAAAAGAATCAACTTAAAATCACTCTGCTGTAAAAAATGACAGCTAAACTCGTGAGCGCAAAGTTTCTGTTTTTTACAGCAAGATCACATTAACTTCCACCCAAGTCTTCCCAAAGGTTCTACTTGGCACTTTATTGAACAAAAGATATAAAACATGATTACTACAGTAGCTTAATCATGTGAACACATAAAAACAGTAGGAGTAAATATTGGGTTGTCTCCCAACAAGCGCTTTTCTTTAATGCCTTTCTAGCTAGGCATGATGATTTCAATGATGCTCACATAAAAGATAAGAATCGAAACATAAAGAGAGCATCATGAAGAATATGACTAGCACATTTAAGTCTAACCCAATTCCTATGCATAGGGATTTTGTGAGAAAACAACTTATGGAACAATAATCAATTAGCATAGGAAGGCAAAACAAGCATAACTTCAAGATTTTCAGCACATAGAGAGGAAACTTGATATTATTGCAATATGTAGAAGCATATGATCCTCTCTCATAATAATTTTTAGTAGCATCATGAATGAATCCAACCATATAACCAGCACATAAAGCATTCCTTTCATGATCTACTTGCATAGAAATTTTATTACTCTCCACATAAGCAAAATTCTTCTCATTCGGAATAGTGGGAGTATCATAAGAGAAACTCGAATACTATAAATTGTTTCCACATTAAAAGAGTAATGTTCAGAAAAAAGGTAATCATAATCATGACAAGTTTTATAAATATAATCATCACTACTTTTTATAGCATAAGTGTCATCACAATAATCATCATAAATAGGAGGCATGCTATCATCATAATAAATTTGCTCATCAAAACTTGGGAGGCTAAAAATATCATCTTCATTAAACATAGCATCCCCAAGCTTGGGACAAACATTAATTGCAGCAAATATATTCTCAAACATGTCATTCTCATCAAACATAGCATCCCCAAGCTTGTGTCTTTTCATATCATAAGCATAATCACTCTCATCATTAATAGTATGGATAGCACCAATAGTATAGCAATTATCATCATCGCAATGAGTAATAGGAGCAACATCATTTGGGAGAGATACCTTTCTACCTTTGCTTCTCCGTCTTTTATTTTTCTTCTTCACATCATGTGTGGGTTTAATCCTCTTTTTGGAGCTCCCTATTAATGAGATTGGTTGAATAGAAGGCTCCTCCTCGTTACCTGATTAATCATAAGAAATAATAGGAAGATATTGGGAAGTCTCTTCCCTTTCATTAGTATTCTCTTCATCTTCTATTTGTTTTCTTGTCTTTATGTAATTGGCAATATAAGGATTTTCAATGTAATTCACCACACAATACATAAAAATTTCTTCTAGATCAAAATCAAGAAATATATCAAGATTAAATTTTGGAATACCCTCAGTTATACGTTTCATTTCTTCATACCCCAAAAGAAGACTAAGCTCTTTATGATGCTCAAGGGTAATCAAGTTATCACAATTTTTGGACATGATTTGATCATGAAACAAATAGCATTGGAGCTTTAAATGACCATGTCCACTGCAAAGTTCACAAGGATGGCGATAAATATTGAATCTTTCAGCACAATCATCTAGCCTTTCTTGCAACCATTTAGTTTCCAAATACTTATGCCTCTTGCAAAATCTATCTTCCCTATTTGTTGTGTACTTGCAAACTCCATGTATTCCACAAAAGTTGACATGCTTATAAGAGACATTTTCATCATGACTAGTGCAATCATCATTAGTACTATGCATATTCAAAGAGTTCATACTAACAACATTGCAATCATGCTCATCATTAACATATTTTATGCCAAGCATTCTATGTAATTCTTCTTCTAGCAATTCAGCACAATTTTCCTTCCCATCATTTTCACGAAAGACATTAAAAAGATGAAGCATATGAGGCAACCTTAATTCCATTTTTTTGTAGTTTTCTTTTATAAACTAAACTAGTGATAAAATAAGAAACTAAAAGATTCGATTGCAAGATCTAAAGATATAACTTCAAGCACTCACCTCCCCGGCAACGGCGCCAGAAAAGAGCTTGATGTCTATGCAACCTTCTTCTTGTAGACGTTGTTGGGCCTTCAAGTGCAGAGGTTTGTAGGACAGTAGCAAATTTCCCTCAAGTGGATGACCTAAGGTTTATCAATCCGTGGGAGGCGTAGGATGAAGATGGTCTCTCTCAAGCAACCCTGCAACCAAATAACAAAGAGTCTCTTGTGTCCCCAACACACCCAATACAATGGTAAATTGTATAGGTGCACTAGTTCGGCAAAGAGATGGTGATACAAGTGCAATATGGATGATAGATATGAGTATTTGTAATCTGAAAATATAAAAACAGCAAGGTAGCAAGCGATAAAAGTGAGCGTAAACGGTATTGCAATGCGTTGAAACAAGACCTAGGGTTCATACTTTCACTAGTGCAAGTTCTCTCAACAATAATAACATAACTGGATCATATAACTATCCCTCAACATGAAATAAAGAGTCACTCCAAAGTCACTAATAGTAGAGAACAAACGAAGAGATTATTGTAGGGTACGAAACCACCTCAAAGTTATCCTTTCTGATCGATCTATTCAAGAGTCCGTAGTAAAATAACATGAAGCTATTCTTTCCGTTCGATCTATCATAGAGTTCATACTAGAATAACACCTTAAGACACAAATCAACCAAAACCCTAATGTCACCTAGATACTCCAATGTCACCTCAAGTATCCGTGGGTATGATTATACGATATGCATCACACAATCTCAGATTCATGTATTCAACCAACACAAAGAACTTTAAAGAGTGCCCCAAAGTTTCTACGGGAGAGTTAAGACGAAAACGTGTGCCAACCCCTATGCATAAGTTCACAATGTTACGGAACCCGCAAGTTGATCACCGAAACATACATCAAGTAGATCACGTGAATATCCCATTGTCACCACAGCTAAGCACATGCAAGACATACATCAAGTGTTCTCAAATCCTTAAAGACTCAACCCGAT
This sequence comes from Triticum aestivum, assembly GCF_018294505.1. Lineage (NCBI taxonomy): Eukaryota > Viridiplantae > Streptophyta > Magnoliopsida > Poales > Poaceae > Triticum > Triticum aestivum. The sequence goes on from NC_057805.1 coordinate 29,570,695, forward strand.
AAGATAGCTCCAAAGGGAAAACTCAATCCATTACAAGAGAGTAGAGGGGGAGAAACATCATAAGATCCAACTATAATAGCAAAGCTCGCGATACATCAAGATCGTGCCGAATCAAGAACGCGTGCGAGAGAGAGAGATCAAACACATAGCTACTGGTACATACCCTCAGCCCCGAGGGTGAACTACTCCCTCCTCGTCATGGAGATCGCTGGGATGATGAAGATGGCCACCGGTGAGGGATTCCCCCCTCCGGCAGGGTGCCGGAACAGGGTCCCAATTGGTTTTTGGTGGCTACAGAGGCTTGCGGCAGTGGAACTCCCAATCTAGGTTATTTTCTGGAGGTTTCTGTATATATAAGAGGTTTTGGCATCGAGAACAAGTCAGGGTGGTCTCCGGGCTGTCCACGAGGTAGGGGGGTGCGCCCAGGGGGTGGGCACGCCTCCCACCCTCGTGGGCAGCCCGGGACTCTTCTGGCCCACTCTTTTACTCCATGGCCTTCTTCTGGTCCAAAAATAAGCTCCGTCAAGTTTCAGGTCAATTGGACTCCGTTTGGTTTTCCTTTTCTGCGATACTCAAAAACAAGGAAAAAACATAAACTGGCACTGGGCTCTAGGTTAATAGGTTAGTCCCAAAAATAATATAAAAGTGTTTAGTAAATCCCATTAAACATCCAAAAGAGATAATATAATAGCATGGAACAATCAAAAATTATAGATACGTTGGAGACGTATCAAGGACAAGCAATGGGTTAAGTTTGGGGGAGTTGATGCGTCTCCATCGTATCTACTTTTCGAAACTCTTTTACCCTTGTTTTGGACTCTAATTTACATGATTTGAATGGAACTAACCCGGACTGACGCTGTTTTCAGCAGAATTGCCTTGGTGTTATTTTTGTGCAGAAATAAAAGTTCTCGGTTTGACCTGAAAATTCACGGAGAATATTTCTGGAATAAATAAAAAATATTGGTGAAAGAATCAACCAGAGGGGACCCACCACGTGTTCACAAGGGTGGAGGGCGCCCCCCTTAGGGCGCGCCCCGTGCCTTGTGGGTCCCCTGGACCACCTCCGACCCTAACTCCAACTCTATATATTCATGTTCGGGGAGAAAAAATCAGAGAGAAGGACTCATCGCGTTTTACGATACGAAGCCGCCGCCGCCTCCTGTTCTTCATCGGGAGGGCTGATCTGGAGTCCGTTCGGGGCTCCGGAGAGAGGGGTCCGTCGCCATCATCACCATCAACCTTCCTCCATCACCAATTTCATGATGCTCACCGCCGTGCGTGAGTAATTCCATCGTAGGCTTGCTGGATGGTGATGGGTTGGATGAGATTTATCATATAATCGAGTTAGTTTTGTTAGGGTTTGATCCCTAGTATCCACTATGTTCTGAGATTGATGTTGCTATGACTTTGCAATACTTGATGCTTGTCACTAGGGCCCGAGTGCCATGAATTTAGATATGAAACCTTTATGTTTTCATGAATATATTTGTGTTCTTGATCCGTTCTTGCAAGTTGTAGACACCTATTATGAGTTATGATCCGCATACCCCAAGGTGACAATAATTGGGATTCTTTCCGGTGATTACCGTAGTTTGAGGAGTTCATGTATTCACTAAGTGCTAATGCTTTGTTCCGGTTCTCTATTAAAAGGAGGCCTTAATATCCCTTAGTTTCCATTAGGACCCCGCTGCCACGGGAGGGTAGGACAAAAGATGTCATGCAAGTTCTTTTCCATAAACACGCATGACTATATACGGAACACATGCCTACATTATATTGATGAATTGAAGCTAGTTCTGTGTCACCCTAGGTTATAACCGTTGCATGATGAATGCCATCCGACATAATTATCCATCATTGATCCATTGCCTACGAGCTTTTCACATATTGATCTTTGCTACATTACTTTGTCGTTGCCACTGTTATAATTGCTACAAAATTGCTACTGTTACTTTTGCCACTGTTACTGTTACTTCCATACTACTTTGCTACTAAATACTTTGCTGCAGATATTAAATCTTTCAGGTGTGGTTGAATTGACAACTCAACTCTTAATACTTGAGAATATTCTTTGGCTCCCCTTGTGTCGAATCAATAAATTTGGGTTAAATACTCTACCCTCAAAAATTGTTGCGACCCCCTATACTTGTGGGTTATCAAGACCTTTTTCTACCGCTGTTGCCGGGGAGCATAGCTCTATTCTCTGAGTCACTTGGGATTTATATCTGTTGATCATTATGAAGAATTTGAAAGATACCAAAACCAAGACCTATCCCTCTACTACGAGGGGGGTAAGGAACTGTCATCCAGCCCTGCACTTGATTCACCTTATGTTTTGAGTAAACCTGCGACACCTACACCTGCTATTGTTTCTGATATGTCGCATGTTATTGATCATGCTACTTCTGCTATGAATGATGCTTATGATGATACTACTGCTTTGCTTGATAAAACTGTGCCACTGGGTGAATTACTTGATGAACATCGTGCTAGAGTTAGAACTATTGATTATGCTGAAGATGATGATATTTCTAAAACTGATGAAATTATTGAAGATAAGACTAGCTCTCCTAGATATGAACTTCCTATTATGCCTGAGGGTTTATGTTATGGATGGAGAGGTAGCTAGGGACTTTCTTGCTTGTAAGGATAGAGATGATCTTAAGAAATTATTATGCAAGTGGAAAGAAAAATCTGTGTTACTTCACTTATATTTGTTACTGATAAGGATTATGAATTCTCTGTCGATCCCGAGTTAATTACTTTGGTTGAATCTGATCCTTTCCATGGTTATGAATCTGAAACTGTTGTGGCACATCTTACTAAACTGAATGATATACCCACCCTATTTGCTCATGAGGAAAAGATTTGCTATTACTATATTCTTAAATTGTTTCCTTTCTCGTTAAAGGGTGACGCTAAGTTATGGTTTAATTCTCTTGCTCTTGGTTGTGTGCGTAGTCCACAGGATATGATTTACTACTTCTTTGAAAAATATTTCCCTGCTCATAAGAAACAAGCTGCTTTACAGGAAATATTTAACTTTGTGTAAATTAAAGAAGAGAGTCTCCCACAAGCTTGGGGGAGGCTTCTCCAATTACTTAATGCTTTCCTGATCATCCTCTCAATAAAAATGAAATACTTGATATCTTTTATAATGGACTAACCGATGCTTCTAGGGACCACCTAGATAGTTGTGCTGGTTTTGTTTTCAGGGAATGAACTGTTGAGCAAGCTGAATTGCTATTGAATAATATATTGAGTAATGATAATGATTGGACACTTCCTGAACCAATTCCTAAGCCAACTCCGAAGAAAAGAGGTATTATATTTCTCAGTCCCGAAGATATGCAAGAGGCAAAGAAATCTATGAAAGAAAAAGGTATTAAAGCTGAAGATGTTAAGAATTTACCACCTATTGAAGAAATACATGGTCTTGATAACCCGACACAAGTAGTAGAGGTAAATTCTCTCTATATTTTTTTTGAAGGTTATATTCCTCATAATAAGTCTGCTAGTCAATGCTTGGATGAGTTTGATAATTTTATTGTTAAACAAGAAAATTTCAATGCTTATGTTAGTAGACAATTGAAACGTAATGCTTACATGCTTGACTGCTTGGGTGATTACATGAGTAGAACTGTTAGTGATCTTAAGATTATTAGTAAGCATGCTTCCATGGTTAAAACTCAAGTGGAACAAGTTCTTAAGGCACAGAATGACCTGCTTAATGAGTTGAATAGTAAGAACAATGATCATGGTGTTAGTGTTATGATTAGAGGTGGTAAGATGACCCAGGAACCTTTCACTACCGCAGGATGCTGCTAACGCGACACTACGATCACAGACCCTTCGAGAAACTGTGTGCGATGCAATGATCGCAAACGATGGTGTAGGAAAACCGTCAGAAATGTATAAAACGTTTGCGATGATGGATGCATCAAACACGGTTCAGGTTTTAGTTGCGTGTGCGATGAAGGGCATACGGTTCAGTTCAATTAATTGTTTGCGATGAGGAGGAACAAAATAAACGAGCAGCCAGATGAAGGTGTGTGTGATGTACAGCATACGGTTCACTCGGATGAACTGTTTGTGATTAGGCAACACAAAAGAAATGGACAGCCCAATCAAGGTGTCTGCGATGTACAGCATACGATTCACTCAGATGAACTATTTGTGATTAGGCAACACAAAAGAAACGGACAACCCGGTCAAGGTGTGTGCGATGTACAGCATACGGTTCACTCGGATGAACTGTTTGTGATTAGGCAAGAGAACAGAAATGGTTCAATATAACAAGATGTGTGTGATACGCGGCAAACATGTCTGTAATCAGAAATGTGTGCAAAGACCGATAATAGCGCAGACGATCGCTTCTAATAAGACGTATGTGATATGCTTTGTCTACACAACATCTATTGGCCATTGTGGGACAGGCGGTCATCCGGATACGCCATAAGGATGCGAAGAGGCATTCCTATCAGCAAGGACTAGTTGTTCCACCAGTAGCTCATGTAAGAAAACTATCAAGTTAAGTGTGCTCAGGCTGGAGCAGCCATCGGATGGGTGACTGGATGGAAAGTTGTGTCGATGTTAAACTAGGTGATGGATGGGTCATTTCGGTCAAATGACTGAAATGCCCCATTCCCTCAGCTAATTTAACCTCGAGGTCCTTGTTTTTCTTTTTTCTTTTTTAACACATGTTAAAGAAGGTCTACCGCATTACTTTTTGACAATGTGCGATACGTGGCATACAGTTGATCCATCCGACCTATTTGTGATGGAATAGGCCGTGTGTATTGTGGGTAAACGCTTGCTAGTATTCAACCGTTTGGGATTGATGAATTCATCACCGACGGGATCCCTAGTGTGGTCCGTGTTCATCTGATCATCATCTACTTCTTGTGCTAGCTCGATGCTAAGTTTCCATTAATTGATGGCATTTTATGAACACGCCAACGTTTCCCGCCATTTCCTCACCTGTTTCCCGCCACCCTGCTATATTGCGCATAGGGGGCGCGCGACGCACGGAGGCGACAAGTGCAGCCTGTAGCACATCCACCTTTTCCAAGCATGCCAACCCACCAAAGCGCCGCCTCTGCCATCAACCTCGTCGACGAGCAAAACGAGCAGGCGCCACGGCCCGTCGAGGCTGAGGCGCTCCCCAGCAACGTGATGGATGACGTTGTGATGTGCGTCATCGCCAGGGTTGAGCAGACCTTTGGTGCATGGTGCTTGAGCACCGCGGATCAAGATAGGCATGTCAGCATCGACAGGCTGCAGCTCGCTGCACAACATGATCGATGGCGCGCCGCAGAGCAAGCTAGGCGCGTCCGCGCCGATAGGCTGTGGCTCGCCGCACGGCGAGACCGTTGGAGCGCTGCAGAGCGAGAGGCGCGGCGCGCCGCACAGCAAGAGCGGATCCATCGGCGCTTGCCTGCTGTCAACACGGCGTCGCAGCTGGGTACACGTCCCGTTAGTACCCCCATTCCTCGCCAGGAGTGGGCAGAGGCCCTCAGCATCGTACTAGCACCAGATGTCGGCCACGCCGTACTTACACGGGACGCCCGCCGCGCCGTTCGCATGGGTGTCGCCGTTCGCCTTGTCCGCGGCCCGCTGGATGCCAACGCGCTGGTCCATAGGCTCGACCGCCTCCTTGGCCCAGGTGTCCACCTGGGCGTAGTAGAGGAGCATGGCCATCGCATCCTCGAGCTGGTGATCTTCGATGAAATAGCCAACTTGGAGCTCGAGATCGCGCTCCAGATGTACCGCGAGCGTGTTGGCCGCTTGGACGAACGCCTGCACGAGTTCAGGCAGAGCCAAGAGCTACCCTAGGCAAGGTCTGCTGGTCATGGTCTCATGGACGCGTTTTATTTTGAAAAGTTGTTTCGACGTGGATAGCTTTGTATTCACAGCAATCATAGTATTGCTTTGTTTATTGCTCTGTTTCAATGTGTGTACTCTGTTTTCCATTCTTATATGTTCTGTTTCAATGTGTGTATATACGCTTTCCATTCTGTATATGTGGATGATAACAGCTAGATTCAAATTAGTATACAAAAACGGATTAATTGTTCATTAGATCATCACAGCATATATAGATATATAATATCATCACATATACGTGATGATACTTAACTACTAGGTACAATGCATAAAATTGAAAACGAACAATACTAAAACTAATAATCCCTCCTGGGGCCAGTATTCTGGCAGCCCCTCGCCAGCAGCTCCCTGGTGCGCGGCGTCTTCCTAGTGCGGAGGCAGTACTCCGACTCCTCCGCCTCGCAGCGCTTGACATCTGCCTCTTGCTGGCGGACGCGCGCGGCCGATCTTTTCATTTCGTTGGGCGCCCACCGGAGCTCCTTGTCGGTGGCACGCTCGAGCTTATCGGCCCACCTCCACGCAGCGACGAGGCACCCAGCGCCTATGACCTTCCCCGCGAAGTACCCGTCTTCGTACACCTCCTCGGCACGACGACACGCCCGCCCCCAAAGCTCCGCCACCTCCTTTTTCCAGACGGCATCACGGGCTTCACAGGCCGCCTGGTACCTGGCTTCCTCCTCCGCCATCTCCTTCTTGAACGCCACATGCCTAGCTTTCTCAGCCGGCGGGAGCGACTTCCACAGACAAAGATTGTACTGGCCCCAAAACCAATCCAAAGTTGGGGGGTCCGGCGCAACCTCGTCAGGCGGTGTGTAGGGGTCCTCGTCGCTGCTAATCGAGTGAGCGTCCTCGGGGGCGGCGACTCCTCGTCGGCGCGTGGGCAGACCGACGGCGCCATGGCAGAGATTTAAGAGAGAGAGAGGGCGAGCGAGGGGAGGATGTAGATGAGAATGCAGGCGGGATGACGTGAGCAAGGTAGTATTTATTGGCGGCCGGAATCTAGATCGACGGGGACAGTACACACGTTGGTCGCCGGAATTCACGAGTACTGTAATTTGAATTACACACAATTCCCGCAGCAAATTCGTGTGTGAACATAATGGCTGACGGTTTCCAATACAGAACCGTGTCTGATTAATGATCCCCGCCAATCACCTACCAAACCTCGAGCCGCGAGATAGAGTGCCAATCGTGTGGGGCCGGTTGTCTTGCCAGATCATTACATTTTATTTTTTTGAACACCAGATATTTACATCGTGTGATGATTTTTTAACGCGCACACAAGTACACAAAAATATGATTTTTCAAACCGTTTTGGTTAGGCGTTGCATGTAGATGTAGTTCAAATTTGATACGGTCATTAAATGGTTAGAAAATCACTTAAATGTCTTTAAAAGGTCAAATGACCGCTGAAAATTTCCAAATTTTCACATGACAGTTGTATTAGTGCACGTTAAACGTAGGAAAAAAATTCAAGGTCGTAAGAGGAAACTATCTCCCGTCCGTCAGCAAACATGCATTGTTCCCTCTCGGAACCATGAACCTTCTAGTGAGTTGCTCCGGTTTGTGAGGGATGTGTGTCCAAACTTTCGTCAAATAGGACAATTTTTTAACCACATCATCTTGGTGGCATGACATTAAATCAAGCAAGGTTTCATGTTTTACTGCACATGGAATCATCTTACTGATCATCTTGGTGGCATGACATTAAATCAAGCAAGGTCCATGTCGTAAGACCAATATGTTTGAAAATTCCTTCTAATTTACTGCACATAGAATTAACTTGCACACAAGTACACATATATGATTTTTCAAAACGTTTTGGTTAGGCGTTGCATGTAGATGTAGTTCAAATTTGAATTACGGTCATTAAATGGTTAGAAAATCACTTAAATGTCTTTAAAAGGTCAAATGACCCCTAGAATTTTCCAAAATTTCACATTACAGTTGTATTAGTGCACGTTAGACGTAGAAAAAATTTGAAGGCCGTAAGAGGAAGCTATCTCCCATTCGTCATCAAACATGCATTGTTCCCTCTTGGAACCACGAACCTTCTAGCGAGTTGCTCCGGTTTGTGAGGGGTGTGTGTCCAAAATTTCGTCAAACATGCCAATTTCTTTACCACATCATCTTGGTGGCATGACATTACATCAACCAAGGTTTCATGTGTTTCTGATTTTTTTGGAATTAAAATGCCATGCCACTCTATGATACGTATTCATGCATATGTGTCCATGTCGTGATACAAATATGTTTGAAAATTCCTTCTAGTTTACTGCACATGGAATTAACTAGCACACAAGTACACAAATATGATTTTTCAAACTGTTTCGGTTACGCGTTGCATGTAGATGTAGTTCAAAATTGAATTACGGTCATTAAATGGCTAGAAAATCACTTAAATATCTTTAAAAGGTCAAATGACCCCTAGAATTTTCAAAAATTTCACATTACAGTTGTAGTAGTGCATGTTAGACGTAGAATAAAATTTGAAGGCCGTAAGAGGAAGCTATCTCCCGTTCATCATCAAACATGCATTGTTCCCTCTCGGAACCACGAGCCTTCTAGTGAGTTGCTCCGGTTTGTGAGGGGTGTGTGTCCAAACTTTGGTCAAACATACCAATTTTTTTACCACATCATCTTGGTGGCATGACATTACATCAACCAAGGTTTCATGTGTTTCTGATTTTTTTTTAAATTTTTGGAATTAAAATGCCATGTCACTCCATGCTTAATTGTGTCATAGCCGTTAGACCAATATGTTTGAAAATTCCTTCCAATTTACTGCACATGGAATTAAATCGCACACAAGTACACGAAATATGAGTTTTCAAACCATTATGGTTAGCTGTTGCATGTACATGTAGTTCAAATTTCAATTACAGTCATTAAATGGCTAGAAAATCACTTAAATGTCTTAGAAGGTCAAATGACCCCTGAAATTTTCCAAAATTTGACATGACAGTTGTATTAGTACTACAAAATTTCTCGTTCATTTAAAACACCATCCGTTGGCACTTTATTCCAAATTCGTCTTTCACAGCTAATAAAAAATATCTACAACATCACACACAGTTGTTTTCTAGGAACCGTTTGCGATGAAAATATCTAGGTCTATTTAAGTCTCCCTCCTTAAACTTTGCCGGCTCGTCTGCTCTAGTGTCGGCAACCCCCGAATCCACGAATCCCGATCCCCATTCCCGCACCCCCCTTCTTGCAAAGATGACGCCGTGGAAACGCTTTGTGAAGGCCCATACGATGGCCGCGTCCCCCCAGAGCGCCGCCGCCCGCGCCGAGAGTGCCGCCGCCTACGCCGAGAGTGCCGCCGCATCCGCATTGAGCGCAGCCGCTTCCGCCGAGAGGGCATCTGCGGCAGCCGAGAGGGCAGCTGCAGCAGCCGAGACGGCTGCAGCAGCTGCTACGATGGCGGCTGCAAACGCCGAGAGCGCTCGAGCTGCCATCCGTGCCGCTGATGTCGCCCTGGCCCGGGTCGAGGCCATCCATGCCAAGATATTCCAGGCCACCTCGGACTCCAGCATGCAACCCACGTCTGAAAAGGCGGTGGTGGCCATGGAGCACCTACTTCCTCATGAGGTCTGCAGGAGGCGGCGGAGATCGAGGAGCGCCGGGAGGAGGAGTTGCACGTGGCCGAGGTCGAGGTAGAGAAGAGTCTGTCCATCGAGGAATCGGCGGTGGAGTACCAACGCGAGCTCTGGCGCAGCCACTACTACGAGTACTACAACCTTGAGGGTGGCGCCGAGGACGAGGACGCGGTCGACTTCAGCAGGGGGACGCGGAGTCCACCAATGGCGGCATGTCGCCAGGATAAGTCATCAACATCTCATCACACACCGGCGATGCATAGGCCGGTGCGGCGGCGGATTTTAAATTATGCGTACTTAGGCTTTGTTTTTAATGCTGGTCTTTTCTTAGAGAAATGTTTAGGTCAACTGGCTCTGTGTAATTACTAAAATTGCTTGATTCAGTAAGTGTGGTCTGTCTACTGTACGCTCTTTTGTGTGCCCAAATTAGCAAGCGATGTTAAATTATGCAATGACGTACCCGGGGAAATTTCCACCAAAATTTGAATTATCAAACTCATCCCATGCGCGTAAAGCAGAAGAATCGTTCAAAGTGAATGGTCCGGCGGCACCGTGCGCGTTCAAGGTGAATGTGCCCATGCCTTGAGACCAAAATTTGAATTATCAAACTCATCCCATGCGCGTAAAGCAGAAGAATCGTTTGCGATGCACACAATCGTTCAAAGTGAATGGTCCGGCGGCACCGCGCGCAAAGTTTCCCTCCACATTTCCAAAATTTTGGCCTACTGCCAAAATATCTAACCCCGCCCCCTTCCCCACCCCCTTTTCTCCCTGACCACAAGTCACATTTCCCATGTTTCCTCCTTCCTTCCTTCCTTGCTAAGCTATAGCCGCTTCCTCGCTCTCGCCGTCTCGCATCCTACCGCCGGGGTCGCCATGGTCTTCTTCAAAGACATCTCCAGCGGTTCCTCCTCCGGCGACTACTCCTTCACCACCCGGGTATGCCCCTCTTCTCTCTCTCGGGCTATGACTTGGAATGAAGGGTTTTTACCCGGAGGTCGATTTGAGTTGTTTCTTCCTCTTGTAGCTCCCTAAGACCATCAGTGGCGACGAATGGAGCGGGGTGGCTGAAGATCTATATGCTCGTTGTCACCATCAATCTCCATGCGTGAAGCTACTTGCGTTTGATTCTATGAACACTGGGAGGAAGTTTCTGGCATGTGCAGAGAAGGTTAGACCCTCTTCCGTTGTTACAAATCATTTGTTACATGTGATTCAGACACTGTCACGGTCCCAACCCATTCATACCACACCTTCAACCAAACGCATCCTAAGACAGTGTCACAGTTTGTACCTAGTATCTTAAATTGTTGCCATCTCATCAGCGGTGCCATTAGAAAATTATTTGGCACCGCTTCAGCAGTTTGTGCAGCCAACTTTGGTCCACACATCCGAGCAGCCAAGCAGTAAAATACTAAATCTTTATGGCACGAAGGAACTGGGCATCGGAGCAACTACGTGCTCCGGAGTCCGGGTCCCTGATTTTTTTCCGCTGCATCGGCTCGCCAGTTCAGGGCACCGGTGCGAGATGTAGCAACAGTTGTCTTTACACCAGTTTTGGCATACATAGTGGACGGCCTTAGTGCTATTAGTTCTATGTTACTAAATTTGTGCATGTACACACCTGTTAGTATCAATTTGCTGTCATCCAAACACTGTCGCTATGTTGTTGCAGTTATATTTACCTTCCTCATAAAATGTTCAATTTGTTATTTATTGTACATGAGTAAGAACTTGTAGCGTCGTTGTAGTTAATTATAGCTTCTGATGTTCCAGAATTTGGTTGTTGTCTCAGTACCAATTATTTCATTTGCACATTGATCTTTTTGAGAAGATATGTCATAATTAACATGTTTCTTCAATTTTTCAAAATAAGCATTGGTGATTTTCTATGTTGCTATAAACCCATTTCCCCTACAATTGTTACTGATCTAGTTTTAAATATTATAGGATGAACGGAAGTGTTCTTACTTGGAGTGGGTTGATCAAGAGTGGCCACAGTCTTTGAAGATGTGCCTAACGAAGCTCTGGAGCATGTATGAGGAAGTGAACATAGCTAGGCTTAGAGAAAGTCTTGTCAACGCTGGAGCATATTTCAAGATGCGGGATAAAAAGTTGAAGGTGGAGAATGAACTCAGATTTTTTTAAAGACTTTGCTAAGATGGTGTTGGCGAAGGAGGAGGCACTTTCCCAGTTGGCCCGTGCAAAACGGGTTCTTACTGAACTGAAAGCAGAGGTGGATAAGACGAGCCTGGATGATCTCGATTAGGGAAATGAATATATTGTTCTTATGAAGTTGAACTAGTTATATGTTGTACTGTGCTGTTTTCATGTAGCTACCGTACTATGATGTTATAATATATTTATGTGTCTGATATGAAATGTGAATTTGCGTAATACTGGAATTATTAATTGTAAACTAATAAACCTGCTAAATGTGTCATCGACCTTTGCAAACGGTTCTAGCAGTAAAAGCGGTTGTGATGGATAGCCCAATGCCACACAGTTTTCTTCATCAAATCGTGTGTGATATAGTTGATAAAAGCAAACAGTTAACCAAGGAAGACCGTGTGTACCTTTCGCACACGAGCCTGCACATAAAACTGTGTGGGATTTACGTCCGAACGGAAATGTTTTCCCTGGATTGACTGTGTGGGATGTACATAAGAACGGAGACGTATTCCTTGGATTGACTGTGTGTGATATACATACGAACGGAAATGTTTTTCTGGGATTCGCCGTGTGGGATGTACATACCTACGGAAAAAATGATTTTCTCGGATTACCGTGTGGGATGTACATACCTACTGAAATGATTTCCGGGATTCACCGTGTGGGATGTACATACCTACGGAAATGATTTCTGGGATTCACCGTGTGGGATGTACATACCTACGGAAATGATTGGGTTTCGATGCCTCGCCCGATCGCACACGGCCCCAGCCTGGGTCCCAGGAGGGCCTATCCCCGACAATTTCTGGGTCGTGTGGGAAGGACACCCGATCGCGCACACTCACTTGGCGACGGTTCCAAATGCCGTCGCGGAAAGGGGTAAAAAACCGTTTGTTTAGGACCGACGCGCACCAGTGTTTATATCCTGAAGGCCATCCTAAGAGAATTGAACAAGATTCTCAGGGAATTAATACTGATGCACCTAGTCCTCCTAGTAACAAAAATAAAAAGAAAACTGATAGGACTTTGCATGCTTATAGTGAACCTGTTATAGATACACCTGAGAATCCATATGATATTTCTATTTCTGATGCTGAGACACAATCCGATGATGAACATGAACCTAGATAATGTTAATGATGATGTTCATGTTGATGCTCAACCTAGTAATGATAATGATGTGGAGTTTGAACCTGCTGCTGATCTTGATAAACCACAACCTAAGAATAAATGTTATGATAAGAATGACTTCGTTGCTAGGAGACATGACACGTATGTATTGTTGCTATTAAGGATAATAAGATGGGGTCTATTCCTACATGAATAGATCTTGTCTACATCATGTCATCGTTCTTATTGCGTTACTCCGTCTTTCCATGAACTTAATACACTAGATGCATCCTGGATAGCGGTCGATGTGTGGAGTAATAGTAGCAGATGCGGGCAGGAGTCGGTCTACTAATCTTGGACGTGATGCCTATATAATGATCATTGCCTGGATATCATCACAATTATTTGAAGTTCTATCAATTGCCCAACAGTAATTTGTTTACCCACTGTATGCTATTTTTCTTGAGAGAAGCCACTAGTGAAATCTACAGCCCCGGGTCTATTTTCTCATCATATATCTTCAGATCTATATTGTTATTTGCCTTTTTATTTATTTGCCACTTTTATTATCAGATCTATATTACCAAAAACCCAAAAATACCCCGCTGAATTTTATTTGCCATTATTTGCATCTATCATTCTATTACAACTTCCTCATGTCAACGTGCCAATTTCTGGCGCCATTACCCGAAAGGGATTGACAACCCCTCGTCGGGTTGCAAGTATTTGTTCTTTGTGTGCAAGTACCATTTACATAGTGTTGCTTCGTTCTCCTACTGGTTTGATAACCTTGGTCTCATCACTGAGGAAATACCTACTGTAGTTGTGCTGCATCATCCCTTCCTCTTTGGGGAAATACCGACGTAGTTCAAGCCGCATCAATAGCTTCAAGCCAATCCTCATCATCGAGCACCTCATGTACCTTTTGGGGTTCAACACACGAAACAAACACGTGATGCTCACAAAAGTTTAACAATTGTTTGCGAGTAGTTACCCCTTTTCTCAAGCTTCCAAGCACATTCTCCATGACATGTTGTTGACGCTCGAGCTTGGAAGCCACCTTAGCAGCACGGCGCTCCAAAAGTTCCTCGATGGGCATTTGAGGATCATCTTGCTCATCTTGAGCACCGTCTTGAGTTTGCTCTTGATCTTGAGCTTGCTCGAGATCTTGGGTGCTGTCTTGAGCTTTCCCTTGATCGTGAGCTTGTTCTTGATCTTGAATGAGCTCGAAGGCATGAACTTGGTCTTGGACATCATTTGGTGCATCACCATCTTCACGTGGCTGATCTTGTTGATCTTGTTCATTGGGTTGAGGGCCTTCACTTTGTTCTTTGGAAGCATGTGGGTCTAGCGTCGGTGCTGGCTCCACTTGAGTGGAGCATTGTCCTTCTCCTTCGGCCACAAGGGGTTTCTCAATGGGGATTATTTGACTAATCCCCATTCTTCTTATGGCTTGGGGAGGAATTTCATCACCTACATCACAAAGACCACTTTGCTCCACTTGGGAGCTGTTATTTTCATCAAACTCCATGTTACACGTCTCCTTAATGAGTCTGGTGGACTTGTTGAGGACACAGTAAGCATGAGAGTTTGTAGCATAACCAACAAATATGCCCTCTTGAGCTCTAGGTTCGAATTTAGACAAACGAACACCTTTCTTGAGAATGAAACACTTACAACCGAACACCCGGAAGTACTTGAGGTTGGGCTTGTTGCCAGTAAGTATCTCATAAGGAGTCTTGTTCAAGCCTTTGCGGAGGTAGAGCCTATTGGATGCATGACATGCGGTGTTGATGGCTTCGGCCCAAAAGTTGTACGGAGATTTGAACTCCGCCATCATGGTCCTTGCCACGCCCATCAATGTCCGGTTCTTCCTTTCCGCCACACCATTTTGTTGAGGGGTATAAGGTGCGGCATATTGGTGCTTGATCCCCTCACACTAAGAAACTCATCCAAGGTGTAGTTCTTGAACTCGGTGCTATTGTCACTTCTAATCATCAAGATCTTTGCTTCATGTCGACGTTGAGCTTCATTTGCAAAGTTGATGACGGTTTGTTGAGTCTCACTCTTCCTCTTGAAGAAGTATACCCATGTATATCTTGAGTAGTCATCCGCAATTACCAAGCAATACTTTCTTCCACCAAGACTATCAAAGGATGGAGGACCAAAGAGATCCATGCGAAGGAGCTCCAAGGGCCTCCTCGAGTAGATGATATCGAGGGTTGGTGAGTCGTTCCATCAAGCTTTCCTTCGATACAAGCACTGCAAGCACGATCTTTGGCAAAACTCACATTTGTTAGTCCATGAACATGATCCCCTTTGAGAAGACTTTGCAAAGATCTCGTATTGACATGGGCTAGTCGGCGATGCCAAAGCCAGCCCACATCAACTTTAGCAATTAGGTAAGTCGCGGTCTTAGTGGGTCGCTCCAAAAAATTCACCACATAGAGACCGTTCTCGACATGCCCAACAAAGGCTACTTTAAGAGTTTTGCTCCAAAAAAGGGCCACGGTGTCAAGATCAAAGAATGTTGCAAAGCCCATGAGTGCAAGTTGACGAATGAAAAGCAAATTGTATGCAAGGGACTCAACAAGCATGACCTTCTCAATAGATAAGTCTCGAGAGATGACCACCTTGCCAAGTCCCAATACCTTAGAATTTGAAGCATCACCGAATTGGACATGGGTGGGCATAGATGGAATTGGATGCACATCCACCACCAAGTCCTTGCTCCCGGTCATATGATTTGTTGCTCCACTATCAATCAACCATGACACTCCACCGGAAGCAAACTCCTACAAGAGATCAATGCTTGGATTTAGGTACCCATTCTTGAATGGGTCCTTTGAGGTTAGTAACAAGGGTCTTAGGAACCCAAATAGACCATTCAATGTACTTATAGTAAGAACCAACAAATTTAGCATAAACATGCCCATCACTAGCACGTCATAAAAACATAAGAAGGGTTAAAGTCGTCGGCTTTGTTGTTAGGGGCGGTTTTTCCCTTCTTGGCATTACCACCCACTTCCTTGTTCTTCTTCTCCTCATGAGTACTCTCACCCGCCTTGACAAAAGTTTCTTTGAGTGGGAGAGGTTGCTTGGTCTTGTTCTTCTTCTTCTTCTTCTTTGACTTGTGTAACACCCCCAGTGTCATGCTACAGTAATACCCTGTTAATGGAGCCATGTCATCATGTTACTGTTGCTAATCTTCACTTGATCCAAATCACCGATTCAAATTCAAATCCAATCTAAAGTCAAAAACTCTTATTTGTCAGACAGGAAATCTAAAATGTTCATCTTGTGGCAAATAGTCATTTGTTAATATTGGTGGTGAACCAACATTTTTGCAAGGTGTTTAAATGGCCTAAACCAATTAAAGCAGTGGCTAAAACAATAGTTTAAATGGATTTTTACATTATAAAAATTACAAACTATTTCAAAAGCCTCACAACATTTTTGTGGCAGTGCTAACTATTGCAATGTAATTATGTGGCCAGGTCCCACATTTTACAAAATCCTTTTGGCAGCCCAAATATTACCATGCTTTTTTGTAAAAAGAAAAGAGCAAAAGTAAAAGAAAAGGAACCCCCCTGACCCCCCTGGGCCTTAGTCATCTGGGCGGCCCAACCCAGCAGCCCACCTCCCCCGGTCGCCTCCCTCCTCTCTCTTCACCCGACCCAGCGACCGCGCTCGCCGGTCGCCACCGAACCCTGTCGCCGTCCCCGTCGGGGAAGGGATAAGGGCGACGTCCCCTCGACGCCTCGAGCCCTCCCCTCCACTCACCGCTCCCCCTGCCAACCCTAGTTTTCCCTTTCCCTTGTTTGCCTCTCCTCCTCTCAGATTCGCTCGCACCCGACGCGTCCACCGCTGTCGCCTCGCCGTGGCCGACGACCTCCCCGAGCTACGCGAAGACGTCGAGGAGTACCGCCATCATCACCTGCGTCGACTATGGCCAGTAGCGCGAGCTGGGAGGCGCTGCAGCCCCAGATCCCCGTCGTCTTCCACCTCGGGCACTGCCGCCCTCGCCGTCAAATTCCGGCATCTCCGAGCCTCCCCCGAGCCCACTTCGCGCATCTGCAGGAGCGATGTGAGCTCCTCTTCCTTTCCCTCTCCCCTCTCTCGCGTAGGCCGCTTCACTCTCTAGCTTGCTCGCCGCTACCGCCATAGCTCGCCGCCGCCCCGCTCCATAGCCGCCGTGGCCATGCTCGTCGTCGAGCTCTGTCGAGCACGGCACCGTGCCCAGCACGCTTCGAGCAGCCCAGCGCACCTCGTCGCGCCTCCGCCCGTGCTCCTAGCCCGATTCCACCCGTGCCCGAGCTTCGACCTCCGCCGTTGAGGTCGCCGCCGTCGATGCACCCCCGCTCCAGCCGTGCCGTAGCCCCAAAACGATGCGGCTTCGCCTCCGCTTTCGAACGCGCTATCGCGCGGACCAAACGGTGCCCCGTAGCCCGTTTCCGGCGAAGTCCCGAGCCGCGCCGCCGCGATCTGCGTCGCCAGAGCTTCACCGCCGGCCGCACCGACGTGGCCGCCTCAGGGCCACCCGCTGGGTCGCTGACCGGTGGCCCCCCGCTTGGCCCCGCCTTGACCGGGTTGACCGGTCAATCTGCTGACTGCGCTGGCCCCAGTAGCTGACATGTGGGCCCCCTCTGTTATTTTAGTCTAATAATGTTTTATAAATAAAAGTAATTAGTTTAACCTAAAACACTCACTGACACCCGGCGCCCACACCCCTAATTGACCCTGCTAGATTAGTTAATCCACTGTTAAGCCAACAGAGGCTGACATGTGGGTCCCAGTGGCCCACTGGTCAGTTTGACCTGGTCAGCCTTCCTGTTGACTGTTGACGTCACTATGACGTCATGCTGATGCAATATTCCTTTTCTGTTAATATTAATAATTCCAGAAATTACTTTAATCTATAATATTACATAGAAATTAAACCGTAACTCGGATGGAAATGTTTTCTACATGAAAGTTGCTCAGAAAAACGTGACGAATCCGAATACGCGGTTCGTTCAACTTTCACATGCCCCTAGCATGCTGAACATGGAACCGTCCCCTCTCTTTCGCCTGTCCGGAAATAGCAGATGCCGGGAAAACCCCTTCCAATGTTTTCCCTCTCCGTTTGCAACGTGTAGTACCGCGTTAGAACCCGTAGTTCTGCATATCATCATGTCATGCTTAGTGATGCATATGTTTGCACTGTATTTATTGTTTCTTCCCCCTCTTCTCTCCCGTAGACCCCGAGACCGATGCCGCCCCTGTGATCGACTACGTCGACGACGACACTTCTTCCTTTTTAGCAGAGCTTCCAGGCAAGCCCCCCTTTGATCATCCCGATATCGCCCATTCCATTCTCTCATGCTTGCATTAGATTTTGCTACTGTTATTGTTTGCTCCTATTCTGATGCATAGCCTGCTTTTGTAACCTGCTTATTGTTACTTACCTGCTTATCCTAAACTGCTTAGTATAGGTTGGTTAGTGATCCATCAGTGACCCCCACCTTGTCCTTGTTGCCCCTGCTTCATCGTTGAAGACCCGATCAATGGGATCGAAGACCAGGCCCCGGCACCGCACATCACTTTTCCCTTAGTTGCGCGACACTACTGGGTTACTATTGAGTGCCGAGGTGAGACCTCTACAGCACTTCTGATGTTAACCCTGTAGTGTAGCTATTCGTTCGTGGTCATCGAGGGTGATTCTGCCTTAACCACTTCCGATACGACTCTGTCGTGCAATCCCTCAAGTGTGAACCTCGGGGGTGGTTCCTCTTACGTTCACCTTGATGAGTACATCGAGTGGAATTCACCGGGGGTGATTCCTCGGGTTTTCCCCTTGATGTTTGGACACACGGATACTTGGACTTTACCACTGTTACTTGGAAAGACGGGTCGGCCCTGAGGGGTACTCGCGCGAGCTTAATTGTGAGTGATGTAGAGACGGGTTGACCTGGAGGGTGCCCGCGGGATAATTACGAGGCGTGGCCGGGCATTCCTAGCCCTTGCCGCAAGTCCTCGAGACGGGGCAACGGGGTCACATCTTTCGTGAGTCTCTGCTTGTTACCGCGTGCTCCTAATCCACTGCGATTTGGATATTTGATCCGAGGGGCCTCTGGCCTGATAGCACTAACCATCACGTGGGCATAGTATGGGCGTTCTGCGTCATATACATCAGCCGAAGCTTAATAGACGTCAGCGACTGAGCGGCGCGCGCCGGGTTGGACTGGTAAGCACCTGCCTTTTTAAAGGAGGTAGCTAGGTCTGCTCACCGGCCGCGTACGCAACGTGCAGGAGTTCCCGGGGCGATGGCCCATGACCCATGGGGGCATAGGTTTAGTCCGGCATGCTGACCTCCCTAGGTCGGGTTGCGGCATATTGTTTGGCCGAGGCCGGGCATGACCCAGGAAAGTGTGTCCGGCCGGAGTTAATCGAGTGTGGTGGGTAAGCTGGTGCACCCCTGCAGGGAAGAAACATCTATCGGTAGCCTGTCCTACGGTAACGGACACTTGGAGTTGTATCCCGATCGATACAACTAGAACTGGATACTTGAGATGAGACATGGATAGGAGAAATGGATAGTATGGCTCTGAAATTGCTTTCTCGCAGGGAGTCGAGAAAGGATCTCTGGCCGAGGTTGATAACACTACTACTACTTTACTTTATGCTACTCTACTCCCTCATGTTGCTCCAAGATGGTGGTTTCCAGAAGATGCTAGTCTTCGATAGGACTAGCTTCTCCCCCTCTTACTCTGGCATTTCTGCAGCCCAGTCCACATATACAGCCTTCCTTTGATAATGTTGCATATGTAGTGTAGATCCTTGCTTGCTGAGTACTTCGGATGAGTACTCACGGTTGCTTTGCTTCCTCTTTTCCCCTTTTTCCATTCTTCTCGGATGTCGCAACCAGATGGTGGAGCCCAGGATCTAGACGACACCACCGACGACTACTACTACCCCGAGGGTGCCTACTACTACGTGAAGACCGCCGACGACCAGGAGCAGTTAGGAGGCTCCCAGGCAGGAGGCCTTGCCTTTTCGATCGATGTTGCTTTTGTGCTAGCCTTCTTAAGGCAAACTTGTCTAACCTATTTCTGTACTCAGATATTGTTGCTTCCGCTGACTCTTGTGTATTCGAGCTTATGTATTCGAGCCCTCGAGGCCCATGGCTTGTAATATGAAGCTTGTTTTATTTTGATTTGTGTCTAGAGTTGTGTTGTGATATCTTCCCGTGAGTCCTTGATCTTGATCGTACACATTTGCGTGTATGATTAGTGTACGATTGAATCGAGGGCGTCACAACTTGGGTGCAAACCCATGTCCTTCCTTGCCTACAACTTCCTTTTGGTTCGTCAAAAGGTCATTGAGGTTCTTTCACCTTGTATGCATGTCACAAGGCCCTTCTCAAGTTGCTCCTTCAACTTGCCATTTTCCTCCACAAGATGCACATGCTCACAACAAGGGTTAGTAGCATGGGCATTATCAATTAGAACAAAAGGAGGACATGTGGAAATCTCCTTGGTTAGCTTCACTTGGAGTTGATCATGAGACTCTTTGAGAGAAGCATGAACACCCTTCAAGACCTTGTGAGTCTTGTCAAGTGTATCAAACTCTTCCTTGAGTCTATCATGGTCAACCCCAAGTGCAACTTTCTCAGATTTAAGCACACGGGAAAGAACAATAGCATGGTCAAGATCTTTTTGTAATTTAGCATGATCAACGTTGTGTGACTCCTCAAGAGCCAAACGAAGACCTTGCTCTTCCTCAAGAGCATTGGAAAGATCCGCAATCTCATCGACATAATCACGACTATGTCCCTCCATCTTGGAAATAGTATCCTCATGAGTCTCAATGATGTCATTGGCCTCACCAAGTTGTTCCAAGAGAGCAACAAAGTGCTTCTTGGATTCACCCTTGAGCTTATTCACAAACTTGGTAAACTGATTCTCATCAACATTTACCACCTCACTATCATCAACACAATCTAACAGTGAAGGAGTAGTAGTGATGGTGGTTTTGATGTTTGAGGTTACCTTGTTGATACCTTTGGCCATGAGGCACTTGGCAATGGTGTTCTCGTTGGGGTGCCGAAGAGAGAAACCTTGGAGGGGGGAGATGTGGCAATTGCAATGCTTGCCATTTCCATTCCTTCTCCACTTGTGTCTTCATCATCATCATCGGAGGCGTACTCTTCATGCGCCACCAAGCCCTTTGGAGGAGTCTGTTGTTCTTGCTTGGGAAAGACTTGGCTTTGTCTTTGCGAATGAGTTTGCCACCATTGTCTTCCCTCTTCTCATAAGGGCACTCCGCCACAAAAGTGACTGACATTGCCGCAATTGTAGCAAGTCCTCACACGTTGCTTGTTCTTTAAGCCACTTGAGTTGTTCTTGGTGAAGTTGGGCCTTGAGTTCCTCTTGTTGCCCCAAAATTGCCTTGACGCAAGAGCCATGTGCTCATGGTAAGCATATTTGGTATCCTCGGGGCAACACTCCTCTTCTTTCTCCTCTTCCTCTTCCGGAATGGCCTTGGCCTTCAAAGCAAGGGTGGTTGAGCTTTTCTTTGACTGGACATGAGCAATAGCATTATCGGCGGTCTTGTTCATGATGTTCATGGCAATAAACTCATCCAACACTTCACTTGAGGTTAAGGTGTGAAAGTCCAGCCTTTGACGAATCACCGAAGACATGGCCTTATTGAAGGGCATAATGGCCTTGAGAAACTTGCGCTTGATCCAATTGTCATCCGTATCCTTGCTCCCATGGTCTTGGAGAGCAACTGCAAAAGTTGTCACCCCTAACAACTGCGTCGTAGTCCTCCCCAAGTCCCAACCCTACGCAGCGTTCCCCGAAATTGGACATGGGTGGGCATATATGGAATTGGATGCACATCCACCACCAAGTCCTTGCTCCCGGTCATATGATTTGTTGCTTCACTATCAATCAACCATGACACTCCACCGGAAGCAAACTCCTACAAGAGATCAATGCTTGGATTTAGGTACCCATTCTTGAATGGATCCTTTGAGGTTAGTAACAAGGGTCTTAGGAACCCAAATAGACCATTCAATGTACTTATAGTAAGAACCAACAAATTTACATAAACATGCCCAGCACTAGCACGTCATAAAACATAAGAAGGGTTAAAGTCGTCGGCTTGTTGTTAGGGGCAGTTTTGCCCTTCTTGGCATTACCACCCACTTCATTTTTCTTCTTCTCCTCATGAGTACTCTCACCTGCCTTGACAAAAGTTTCTTTGAGTGTGGGAGAGGTTTCTTGGTCTTGTTCTTCTTCTTCTTCTTTGACTTGGGTGCAAACCCAAGTCCTTCCTTTCCTACAACTTCCTTTTGGTTCGTCAAAAGGTCATTGAGGATCTTTCACCTTGTATGCATGTCACAAGGCCCTTCTCAAGTTGCTCCTTCAACTTGCCATTTTCCTCCATGATACGTCTCCGTCGTATCTACTTTTCCAAACACTTTTGCCCTTGTTTTGGACTCCAACTTGCATGATTGAATGGAACTAACCCGGACCGACGCAGTTTTCAGCAGAATTGCCATGGTGTTATTTTTGTGCAGAAATAAAAGTTCTCGGAATGACCTGAAACTTCACGGAGATTATTTTTGGAAATAATAAAAAATACTGGCGAAAGAATCAAGGCCAGGGGGCCCACACCCTGTCCACGAGGGTGGGGGCGCGCCTACCCCCCTGGGCGCGCCCCCTGCCTCATGGGCCCCCTGGTGCTCCACCGACCTCAACTCCAACTCTATATATTCGTGTTCGAGGAGAAAAAAATAAGAGAGAAGGATTCATCGCGTTTTACGATACGGAGCCGCCGCCAAACCCTAATCTCTCTCGGGAGGGCTGATCTGGAGTCCGTTCGGGGCTCCGGAGAGGGGAATCCGTCGCCATCGTCATCATCAACCATCCTCCATCACCAATTTCATGATGCTCACCGCCGTGTGTGAGTAATTCCATCGTAGGCTTGCTGGACAGTGATGGGTTGGATGAGATTTATCATGTAATCGAGTTAGTTTTGTTAGGGTTTGATCCCTAGTATCCACTATGTTCTGAGATTGATGTTGCTCTGACTTTGCTATGCTTAATGCTTGTCACTAGGGCCCGAGTGCCATGATTTCAGATCTGGACCTATTATGTTTTCATGAATATATGTGAGTTCTAGATCCTATCTTGCAAGTCAATAGTCACCTACTATGTGTTATGATCCAGCAACCCCGAAGTGACAATAATCGGGACCACTCCCGGTGATGACCGTAGTTTGAGGAGTTCATGTATTCACTATGTGTTAATGCTTTGGTCCGGTACTCTATTAAAAGGAGGCCTTAATATCCCTTAGTTTCCAATAGGACCCCGCTGCCACGGGAGGGTAGGATAAAAGATGCCATGCAAGTTCTTTCCCATAAGCACATATGACTATATTCGGAATACATGCCTACATTACATTGATGAATTGGAGCTGGTTCTGTGTCACCCTATGTTATAACTGTTGCATGAATAATCGCATCTGGCAGAATTCTCCATCACCGATCCAATGCCTACGAGCTTTTCACATATTGTTCTTTGCTTAGTTACTTTACCGTTGCCACTGTTACAATTACTACAAAACTGCTACTGTTACTTTTGCCACTGTTACCGTTACTATCATACTACTTTGCTACTAAATACTTTGCTGCAGATATTAAGTTATCCAGGTGTGGTTGAATTGACAACTCAACTGCTAATACTTGAGAATATTCTTTGGCTCCCCTTGTGTCGAATCAATAAATTTGGGTTGAATACTCTACCCTCGAAAACGGGTGCGATCCCCTATACTTGTGGGTTATCAAGACTATTTTCTGGCGCCGTTGCCGGGGAGCATAGCTCTATTCTTTGAGTCACTTGGGATTTATATCTACTGGTCACTATGAGGAACTTGAAAGACGAGAAAACTAAAATTTATCCCTCAACTACGAGGGGAGGTAAGGAACTGCCATCTAGCTCCGCACTTGATTCACCTTCTGTTTTGAGTAAGCTTGCGACACCTAAACCTGCTTCTGCTAGTAATTCTGATATGTCGCATGTTATTGATGATGCCACTTCTCCTATGCATGATACTTATGATGGAACTACTTCTATGCTTGATACTACTGTGCCACTAGGTGAATTTCTTGATGAACAACTTGCTAGGGCTATAGAGAATGAAATTATTGAAACTGATAATGTTGAAGAAAGTGATGATGAAGATTCTCCCCTAGATATGAATTGCCTGTTGTGCCTGAGGGTTATGTTATGGATGAAGAAACTGCTAGAGACTTTCTTGCTTGCAATGATAGGAGTGATCTTAAGAAATTATTAGCTAAGCTGGAAGAAAAATCTTTGAATGCTAGAATGAAATATGACCTGCTTTTGCTACTTCACCTATCTTTGTTACTGATAAGGATTATGATTTCTCTGTTGATCCTGAGATAATTACTCTGGTTGAATCTGATCCTTTCTATGGCTATGAATCTGAAACTGTTGTGGCACATCTTACTAAATTAAATGATATAGCCACCCTATTCACTAATTATGAGAAAACTCGTTACTACTATATCCTTAAATTATTTCCGTTCTCATTAAAGGGTGATGCTAAAACATGGTTTAATTCTCTTGATCCTGGTTGTGTGCATAGTTGATAACCCACAAGTATAGGGGATCGCAACAGTTTTCGAGGGTAGAGTATTCAACCCAAATTTATTGATTCGACACAAGGGGAGCCAAAGAATATTCTCAAGTATTAGCAGTTGAGTTGTCAATTCAACCACACCTGGATAACTTAGTATCTGCAGCAAAGTATTTAGTAGCAAAGCAATATGGAAGTAACGGTAACGGCAGCAAAAGTAATATTTTTGGGTTTTGTAGCGATTGTAACAGTAGCAACGGAAAAGTAAATAAGCGAAGAACAATATGTGAAAAGCTCGTAGGCATTGGATCAGTGATGGAGAATTATGCCGGATGCGGTTCATCATGTAACAATCATAACATAGGGTGACACAGAACTAGCTCCAATTCATCAATGTAATGTAGGCATGTATTCCGAATATAGTCATACGTGCTTATGGAAAAGAACTTGCATGACATCTTTTGTCCTACCCTCCCATGGCAGTGGGGTCCTAGCGGAAACTAAGGGATATTAAGGCCTCCTTTTAATAGAGTACCGGACCAAAGCATTATCACATAGTGAATACATGAACTCCTCAAACTACGGTCATCACCGGGAGTGGTCCCGATTATTGTCACTTCGGGGTTGCCGGATCATAACACATAGTAGGTGACTATAGACTTGCAAGATAGGATCAAGAACTCACATATATTCATGAAAACATAATAGGTTCAGATCTGAAATCATGGCACTTGGGCCCTAGTGACAAGCATTAAGCATAGCAAAGTCATAACAACATCAATCTCAGAACATAGTGAATACTAGGGATCAAGCCCTAACAAAACTAACTCAATTACATGATAAATCTCATCCAACCCATCACCGTCCAGCAAGCCCACGATGGAATTACTCACGCACGGCGGTGAGCATCATGAAATTGGTAATGGAGGATGGTTGATGATGACGACGGCGACGGATCCCCCTCTCCAGAGCCCCGAACGGACTCCAGATCAGCCGTCCCGAGAGGTTTTAGGGCTTGGAGGCAGCTCCGTACCGTAAAACGCGATGAATCCTTCTCTCTGATTTTTTTCTCCCCGAACACGAATATATGGAGTTGGAGTTGAGGTCGGTGGAGCGTCAGGGGGCCCACGAGGCAGGGGCCGCGCCTAGGGGGGGCAGGCGCGCCCCCCACCCTCGTGGACAGGGTGTGGGCCCCCTGACGTGGATTGTTCTTCCAGTATTTTTAATATTTTCCAAAAATAAGTTCCGTTGAGTTTCAGGTCATTCTGAGAACTTTTTTTTCTGCACATAAATAACACCATGGCAATTCTGCTGAAAACAACGTCAGTCCGGGTTAGTTCCATTCAAATCATGCAAGTTAGAGTCCAAAATAAGGGCAAAAGTGTTTGGAAAAGTAGATACGACGGAGACGTATCAACTCCCCCAAGCTTAAACCTTTGCTTGTCCTGAAGCAATTCAGTTGACAAACTGAAAGTGATAAAGAAAACTTTTACAAACTCGGTTTGCTCTTGTTGTTGTAAATATGTAAAGCCAGCATTCAAGTTTTCAGCAAAGATTATGACTAACCATATTCACAATAACATTTAGGTCTCATGTTTCTCATGTCAATGGCATAATCAACTAGCGAGCAATAATAATAAATCTCGGATGACAACACTTTCTCAAAACAATCATGATATGATATAACAAGATGGTATCTCTCTAGCCCTGTCTAAGACCGCAAAACATAAATGCAGAGCACCTTTAAAGATCAAGGACTGACTAAACATTGCAATTCATGGTAAAAGAGATCCAGTCATAGTCATACCCAATATAAATTAATAGTAATGAATGCAAATGACAGCAGTGCTCTCCAGCTGGTGCTTTTTAATGAGAGGGTGATGACTCAACATGAAAGTAAATAGATAGGCCCTTCGCAGAGGGAAGCAGGGATTTGTAGAGGTGCCAGAGCTCGGTTTTAAAGCAGAGATAAATAATATTTTGAGCGGCATACTTTCATTGTCAACATAACAACCAAGAGATGGCGATATCTTCCATGCTACACACATTATAGGCGGTTCCCAAACAGAATGGTAAAGTTTATACTCCCCCTCCACCAACAAGCATCATCCATGGCTTGCTCGAAACAACGAGTGCCTCCAACTAGCAACAGTCCCAGGGGGAGTTTTGTTTGCAATTATTTTGATTTAGTTTGCATAAAGCATGGGACTGGGCATCCCGGTGACCAGCCATTTTCTTGTGAGTGAGGAGCGGAGTCCACTCCTCTTGAGAATAACCCGCCTAGCATGGAAGATACGGACAGCCCTAGTTGATACATGAGCTATTCGAGCATACAAAACAGAATTTCATTTGAAGATTTAGAGTTTGGCACATACAAATTTACTTGGAACGGCAGGTAGATACCGCATATAGGAAGGTATGGTGGACTCATATGGAATAACTTTGGGGTTTAAGGGATTGGATGCACAAACAGTATTCCCGCTTAGTACAAGTGAAGGCTAGCAAAAGACTGGGAAGCAACCAACTGGAGAGCGACAACAGTCATGAACATGCATTAAAATTAATAAACATTGAGTACAAGCATGAGTAGGATATAATCCACCATGAACATAAATATCATGAAGGCTATGTTGATTTGTTTCAACTACATGTGTTAACATGTGCCAAGTCGAGTCACTTAAATCATTCAAAGGAGGATACCACCCCGCTATACCACATCACAACCATTTTAATAGCATGTTGGCACGCAAGGTAAACCATTATAACTCATAGCTAATCAAGCATGGCACGAGCAACTATAATCTCTAATTGTCATTGCAAACATGTTTATTCATAATAGGCTGAATCAGGAACGATGAACTAATCATATTTACAAAAACAAGAGAGGTCGAGTTCATACCGACTTTTCTCATCTTAGCCAGTCCATCATATATCGTCATAATTGCCTTTCACTTGCACGACCGAACGATGTGAATAATAATAAGAGTGCACATGCATTGGACTAAGCTGGAATCTGTGAGCATTCAATAAACAGGAGAAGACAAGGCAATATGGGCTCTTGATTAAATCAACAATAATGCATATAAGAGCCACTTCAACAATTTCATTATGGTCTTCTCCTATCGACCCCCAAAGAAAAGAAAAGAAATAAAACTATTTACACGGGAAAGCTACCAACAAGCAAAAGAAGAACGTGAAATCTTTTTTGGGTTTTCTTTTTAATTATTACTACTACAGCAAGAAAGGTAAACTAACTAAAAGCTACACTATTTTTTTGGTTTTCTTAAGGTTTTTCAAACACACAAGAAGAAAGCAAGAAAAATAAACTGGCATGGATATTACAGTGAAAAAGTATGAGCACCGACATCTAGCAATGAGTGTGTGAACATGAATGTAATGTCGGTGGGAAATACGTACTCCCCCAAGCTTAGGCTTTTGGCCTAAGTTGGTTTATTGCCACGGATGGCCTGGCGGATATCCAAAGTTATAACTGGGGTCATACTAAGATGCTGCGGCTATTGCCTCCTGGGCTGCAGCGTGGCGGCGAGCTGCCTCCGCCCTCCTCTCGTACTCATCTGCCTCCTCCCTGGTTATAAAATGTCTTCCTTTTGCCTGAAAGTCAAAGAGAGCAGGAGCAGGGAGAATAATATTGACAGGGCGACGCCTGTCAAAGATTAGTCGGTACTGGAGAGGTGGTTCATTCCTCTTGACAAACTGGTGGTGAACCATAGCATTAAAGTCTAGGTAAGTAGGAGGCAATTCAATGTCATCATTACGTATGGTTACACCAAGAAAATCAGCTAAGCGGGTTGCATAAATTCCACCGAAGAAATCTCCATTAAATCTATTATGATGCAACCTACGTGCAACAATGGCTCCCAAATTATAAGATTTGTCTCCTAAGACAGCACTCCTAAGAATACTGAGGTCAGGGACACACATATGACATGCTTCATCTTTACCATTTATGCACCTACCTATGAAGAGGGCAAAATAATGTATAGCAGGAAAATGAATGCTCCCTATGGTAGCTTGTGCTATATCTCTAGATTCCCCCACAGTTATACCAGCAAGAAAATCTCTAAATTCAGATTTGCGAGGTTCACTAGCACTACCCCATTGTGGAAGTTTGCAAGCAGTGGTAAAATCCTCTAAGTCCATCGTATAAGATTTTTCATAAAGATCAAACAGGACAGTTGGAGAATTGCGTGAAGATGAAAATTCAAACCTCCTCACAAAGGAACTAGTGAGATAGTGGTACTGGTGGCGCTTTTCCTCCTCGAAGCTCACAAGATCAGCGTTACGCAAATATGCGTTAACTTCT
Source organism: Triticum aestivum (assembly GCF_018294505.1). Lineage (NCBI taxonomy): Eukaryota > Viridiplantae > Streptophyta > Magnoliopsida > Poales > Poaceae > Triticum > Triticum aestivum. Next base: position 29,599,444 of record NC_057805.1, read on the forward strand.
TCCTTGATTCCCGCTCGATCCATAAAGTTTTCTCAAGGCCATTCACAAGGCCTCACTGGGGCGTTCCTTGGTGGCTCATCGTCAGCATCACGCATTGCAAGCCTGGGTCCTTGCTTCCTTGAAGAACCACCTTGGTACATTTTCCTAAGCATATTTTTTCCTCTGAAAAATTTCTGAAATTTTTAGTAACTTCAAATAAAAGTGAGCCAAGCTCAACAAAATTGATAGCAACTACTCCTACAAGTGCCTAGAGCCTATATCATGCATTAGAACTACTTGGAACCATATAAATTTGTCATGCAAGCCCAAGAACATGGTCACCTAGGCAGCACAAATTTGCAAAAGCACTAGAACAAAAGCTAATTGGACCAATGAAGGAGTCACATACCAAGGAACAATCCCCCCAAGCAGTTTTGTGAGAGGTGCTTTGAGCAAGGAGATCGAAAATCGCAGCAAAATGAGCTAGAACTCATGCTTGAGCTGGATGGTGATTTTTTTGGGAGGAAGAAGGAGTGTGTGGGTGCAGGAATAAGTGGAGGGGAGCCACCATGGGCCCACGAGGCAGGGGGCGCGCCCTGGACCCTCGTGGCCAGGTGCTTGCTCCCCCTGCCGTGTTCTCAGTGCCAGATATTCTCAAATATTCTAGAAAAAATCATATTTTGATTTCAGGGCATTTGGAGAACTTTTATTTTTGAGGTATTTTTATATTGCACGAATAATTCAGAAAACTGACAGAAAAATACTATTTTTCTTTATTTCAACTAAATAACAGAAAGTAGAGAGAGGGTACAGAAGGTTGTGCCTTCTAGTTTCATCCATCTCATGCTCATCAAAAGGAATCCACTAACAAGGTTGATCAAGTCTTGTTAACAAACTCATTTCGAATAACATGGAACCGGAGAAATTTCGAATAACACTATGTTACCTCAACGGGGATATGCACATCCCCAATAATAAGAATATCATATTTCTTCTTGACAGTAGGAAGAGGAAATTCAAAACCTCCAAAAATAATCGATGGAATTTTTCCAATAGAGTTGATATTATGAACTTGAGGTTGTTTCCTCGGGAAGTGTACCGTATGCTCATTACCATTAACATGAAAAGTGACATTGCCTTTATTGCGATCAATAACAGCCCCTGCAGTATTCAAGAAGGGTCTTCCAAGAATAATAGACATATTATCGTCTTCGGGAATATCAAGAATAACAAAGTCCGTTAAAATAGTAACGTTTGCAACCACGACAGGCACATCCTCACAAATACCGACAGGTATAGCAGTTGATTTATCGGCCATTTGCAAAGATATTTCAGTAGGTGTCAACTTATTCAAATCAAGTCTACGATATAAAGAAAGAGGCATAACACTAACACCGGCTCCAAGATCACATAAAGCAGTTTTAACATAGTTTCTTTTAATGGAGCATGGTATAGTAGGTACTCCTGGATCTCCAAGTTTCTTTGGTATTCCACCCTTAAAAGTATAATTAGCAAGCATGGTGGAAATTTCAGCTTCCGGTATCTTTCTTTTATTAGTAACAATTTCTTTCATATATTTAGCATAAGGATTCATTTTGAGCATATCAGTCAAACGCATACGCAGAAAGATAGGTCTAATCATTTCAGCAAAGCGCTCAAAATCCTCATCATCCTTTTTCTTGGATGGTTTGGGAGGAAAAGGCATGGATTTCTGAACCCATGGTTCTCTTTCTTTACCGTGATTCCTAGCAACAAAGTCTCTCTTATCATAACGTTGATTCTTTGATTGTGGGTTATCAAGATCAACAGCAGGTTCAATTTCTATATCATTATCATTGCTAGGTTGAGCATCAACATGAACATCATCTTTAACATTATCACTAGGTTCATGTTCATTACCAGATTGTGTTTCAGCATCAGAAATAGAAATATCATTGGGATTCTCAGGTGTGTCAGCAATAGGTTCACTAGAAGCATGCAAAGTCCTATCATTTTTCTTTTTCTTCTTTTTAGAAGGACTGGGTGCATCTATATTATTTCTCTGGGAATCTTGCTCAATTCTCTTAGGGTGGCCTTCAGGATACAAAGGTTCCTGAGTCATTTTACCAGTTCTAGTAGCCACTCTAACAGCATAATCATTATTCTTACTATTCAATTCATTGAGCAAATCATTCTGAGCTTTAAGTACTTGTTCTACATGAGTGGTAACCGTAGAAGCATGTTTACTAATGAGTTTAAGTTCACCTTTAACTCTAGACATATAATCACCCAAGTGTTCAAGCATACCGGAATTGTATTTCAATTGTCTACCAAAATAAGCATTGAAGTTTTCTTGTTTGACAATAAAATTATCAAACTCTTCTAAGCATTGTCTAGCAGACTTATAGTGAGGAATATCACCTTCATCAAATCTATGGAGAGAATTTACCTTTACTACCTGTGTTGGGTTATCAAGACCATGAGTTTCTTCATTAGATAATGGATTAAGGCCATGTATTTCTTGAACAGGCGGTAGATTAAGACCATGTATTTCTTCAATAGGAGGTAAATTCTTAACATCTTCAGCTTTAATACCTTTTTCTTTCATAGATTTCTTTGCCTCTTGCATATCTTCGGGACTGAGAAATAGAACACCCCTCTTCTTCGGAGTTGGTTTAGGAATAGGCTCAGGAGTTGGCTCAAGAAGTGTCCAATTATTTTCATTTGTCAACATATTATTTAAAAGAATTTCAGCTTCATCCGGTGTTCTTTCCCTGAAAACAGAACCAGCACAACTATCCAGGTAATCTCTGGAAGCATCGGTTAGTCCATTATAAAAGATATCAAGTATTTCATTTTTCTTGAGAGGATGATCAGGCAAAGCATTAAGTAATTGGAGAAGCCTCCCCCAAGCTTGTGGGAGACTCTCTTCTTCAATTTGCACAAAATTATATATATCCCTTAAGGCAGCTTGTTTCTTATGAGCAAGAAAATATTTAGCGAAGAAGTAATAAATCATATCCTGGGGACTACGCACACAACCAGGATCAAGAGAATCAAACCATATCTTAGCATCACCCTTTAATGCGAACGGAAATATTTTAAGCATATAAAGGTAGCGGGATTTCTCATCATTAGTGAACTGGGTGGCTATATCATTTAATTTAGTAAGATGTGCCACAACAGTTTCAGATTCATAGCCATAAAAAGGATCAGATTCAACCAAAGTAATTATATCAGGATCAACAGAGAATTCATAATCCTTATCAGTAACACAGATAGGTGAAGTAGCAAAAGAAGGGTTAGGTTTCATTCTAGCATTAAGAGATTGTTGCTTCCATTTAGCTAATAACCTCTTGTGACGCCCCCGATTCAATCGTACACTAATCATACACGCAAATGTGTACGATCAAGATCAGGGACTCACGGGAAGATATCACAACACAACTCTACAACATAAATAAGTCATACAAGCATCATAATACAAGCCAGGGGCCTCGAGGGCTCGAATACAAGTGCTCGATCATAGACGAGTCAGCGGAAGCAACAATATCTGAGTACAGACATAAGTTAAACAGGTTTGCCTTAAGAAGGCTAGCACAAAAGTAGCAACGATCGAAAAGGCAAGGCCTCCTGCCTGGGACCTCCTAACTACTCCTCGAAGCCGAACTCCATGTAGACTCATCCTCGGGATCTCTAGCTCCTGGACTCCAGCATTTGGTTGCGACAATCAGGTATAGAAAGGGGAAAAGAGGGAGAAAAGCAACCTTGAGTACTCATCCAAAGTACTCGCAAGCAAGGAGCTACACTACATATGCATGGGTATATGTGTAAAGGGCCATATCAGTGGACTGAACTGCAGAATGCCAGAATAAGAGGGGGATAGCTAATCCTGTCGAAGACTACGCTTCAGGCCACCTCCATCTTGCAGCATGTAGAAGAGAGTAGATGGTAAGTTCACCAAGTAGCATCGCATAGCATAAACCTACCCGGCGATCCCCTCCTCGCCGCTCTATTAGAGAGCGATCACCAGGTTATATCTGGCACTTGGAAGGGTGTGTTTTATTAAGTATCCGGTTCTAGTTGTCATAAGGTCAAGGTACAACTCCGGGTCGTCCTTTTACCGAGGGACACGGCTATTCGAATAGATAAACTTCCCTGCAGGGGTGCACCACATAACCCAACACGCTCGATCCCATTTGGCCAGACACACTTTCCTGGGTCATGCCCGGCCTTGGAAGATCAACACGTCGCAGCCCCACATAGGCACAACAGAGAGGTCAGCACGCCGGTCTAAATCCTATGGCGCAGGGGTCTGGGCCCATCGCCCATTGCACACCTGCACGTTGCGAACGCGGACGGAAGCAGACCTAGCCTAGCAGGCGTTCCAGTCCAATCCGGCGCGCGCCACTCAGTCGCTGACGTCAAGAAGGCTTCGGCTGATACCACGACGTCGAGTGCCCATAACTGTTCCCGCGTAGTTGGTTAGTGCGTATAGACCAAATGGCCAGACTCAGATCAAATACCAAGAACTCGTTAAGCGTGTTAAGTATTCACGAACGCCGACCAGGGCCAGGCCCACCTCTCTCCTAGGTGGTCTCAACCTGCCCTGTCGCTCCGCCACAAGTAACAGTCGGGGGCCGTCAGGAACCCAGGCCCACCTCTACCGGGATGGAGCCACCTGTCCTTTCAGCCCCCTCATCAGAATCACTTGCGGGTACTCAACGAGCCGACCCGACTTTAGTCACCACATGTGTCATGTATAAAGTATAAAGTATATACCCGTGATCACCTCCCGCAGTGATCACGGCCCAGTAGTATAGCATGGCAGACGAACAAGAGTGTAGGGCCACTGATGGCACACTAGCATCCTATACTAAGCAGTAGGATAGCAGGTAAGGGTAACAACTGTAGCAACAATGACAGGCTACGCAATAGAATAGGATTAACCGAAAGCAGTAACATGCTACACTACTCTAATGCAAGCAGTATAGAGAAGAATAGGCGATATCTGGTGATCAAGGGGGGGGGCTTGCCTGATTGCTCTGGCAAGAAGGAGGGGTCGTCAACAGCGTAGTCGGTCGGGGCACCAGCAGCGGCGTCGGTCTCGTAGTCTACCGAAGAAGAGGGGGAAGAAACAATAAATATAATGCAAACATAAGCATGACGATGGAAGACATGTCAATGCGCGGTGCTAGGTGTGCCCTAACACGGTAGGACGTGGTACTGGGAAAGGGGGGAAACATCCGGGAAAGTATTCCCGGTGTTTCGCGTTTTCGGACAGATGAACCGGAGGGGTAAAGTTGCGTGTTTGCTATGCTAGGGATGTGTGGCGGGCATACGGGCTGCGTATCCGGATTTGTCTCGTCGTTCTGAGCAACTTTCATGTACAAAGTTTTTCCATCCGAGCTACGGTTTAATTTATATTAATTTCAAAAGATTTAAATCATTTTTAGGATTTATTTAATTATTTTAAAACAACATTATCCAGAACAGTGCACGCTGATGTCAGCAGTCAACAGAGGAGTTGACTGGTCAACTGACGTGTGGGTCCCGTTCGTCATTGACTGTTTAGTTAATTAGGATTTAGCTAACCTAATTACGGTTTAATTAAACTAACTAATTAATTAGGTTAACTAAACAGGATTAATTAAGTTAATTAACTTAGTTAATTAATTAATTAAATTTATTATTATTATTTATCTTTTTTTAGAAAAGGGGGCGTGGGGCCCCCGTGTCATAGGCCCAGGGGGGCATATCGGGGCAGGCACGGGCATACGGGTGCGGGTGCCTGGGCGTGGCCGAACCCAACCGGGCGCCGGACAGGGGAGGGCGCCGGCCACGGCGAAGGTAGCAGGGCCCGCGGGTGGCTGGGCGCCGGCGGCCGACAGGCGAGGCCAAGCGGGGGAGGAGCGGCGCGGGGCAGCAGTGGCGGGGGCGGTCAGCGCGACGGCGGCGGTTGGCTGCAGCGGGCGGCGCCAGCAGAGGCAGGCGCGAGAGGGGGGGCGCCTGCGGGCGCGCGCGGGGAAGGTCGGAGCATGGCGGGCGAGCGGCCATGAGTGTGGCGGACGTGGCGGCCTGGCTGCCGGCGACAACGGGCGCGGCCACACGCGGGAGAGCACACGCGGGCGTCGCCAGGCAAGCAGGAGGTAGCGGCGGGCGCGGCTCGCGCGGTGGGACGCGGACGCGGGCAAGGACGAGGCAAGGCACCGGCAGGGACGAGCGAGGGAGGCCGGCCGAACCACGAGTGGGCGCGGTGAGCGCGCGTGCGCACGACGGAGGAGGCTGGAGCGGGGTGAGCAGCGGCAGTGGGATGCGCGGGCGAGCGGAGGTCGCCGGGGCGATCCTTGCGCGGGCGCGCACGGGCCGCGGCGAGCGCGTGGGAGACAGGGGAGAGAGTGGAGGGGCGCGGGGCGTGCTCACGGGGCCGGTAGGGGAGTGGCAGCGGGGCGCGAGGTGGTCGACGGGGACGACGGCGCGACGGAGAGGAGGCAGACCGGCGAGGTGGCGCGGGCTCCGGGCGGCGGCGCCCTGGCGCGGGGCGGCGGTTGCCGCTGTGAGCCCCGATCCGATCTGGATCGGGGGAAGGGGAGGAGTGGGACGAGTGGGGAAGTGGGTGCGTGGGGGTTAGGGTTTCGGTCGCGAGGGGGGTTATGGGAGTGGGGTGGCCGGCTGGGCCTTTGCCCAGTTGGGCTGGTGGCCTGCTGGGCCGAAGCCCAGTGGGAGGGGGGTTCTCTCGTTTTCCTTTTTTTGTATTGTTTTGTTTTCTGTTTATTTTATTTTATTTCTTTACTGTTTTCATTTAACTTCCGATTTATTTAAACTCTATTAAGATAAATAATTAGCGCCTAAATTGGTGTTGTAAATTAAGCCTCTGCCATAAAAAGCTTGGCTTCCAAATAAAACAGTTTAGGATTTTATAAAATACAAAAGTCATTTATTTAATTGTTTTAGCCACTGTGTTAATTACTTTGAGCATTTAAACATGTTTCATGTATGTGGTTTCTATACCATTATTGCTCATGAATTATTTGACACGTTTAGAGCATTTTAGTTTTAATGTTTGGGAAACTTTTATTGTTTGACTTTAATTCAAATTTGAATTTGGATCGATTCTGAACTAACGCGAGATTATCAACAGTAATCGAGGTGACATGGCATCATTACCAGAGGGTTACTGTAGCTTGATTACCCGGGCGTCACACCTCTTTAGATCATATCTATCATTGCAAGCTAAAATAGCTCTAGCAGCTTCTTCATCCATAACATAACCCTCAGGAACAACAGGCAATTCATATCTATTAGGGGAAGAATCTTCATCATCACTATCTTCAAATAATTTCATTCTCTCTAGCCCTAGCAAGTTGTTCATCCAGAAATTCACCAAGTGGCACAGTAGTATCAAGCATAGAAGTAGTTTCATCATAAGTATCATGCATAGCAGAAGCGGCATCATCAATAACATGCGACATATCAGAATGAATAGCAGAAGCAGGTTTAGGTGTCGCAAGCTTACTCAAAACAGAAGGTGAATCAAGTGCAGAGCTAGATGGCAGTTCCTTACCTCCCCTCGTAGTTGAGGGATAAATTGTTGTTTTCGCGTCTTTCAAGTTCTTCATAGTGAGCAGCAGATATAAATCCCAAGTGACTCAAAGAATAGAGCTATGCTCCCCGGCAACGGCGCCAGAAAATAGTCTTGATAACCCACAAGTATAGGGGATCGCAACAGTTTTCGAGGGTAGAGTATTCAACCCAAATTTATTGATTCAACACAAGGGGAGCCAAAGAATATTCTCAAGTATTAGCAGTTGAGTTGTCAATTCAACCACACCTGGATAACTTAGTATCTGCAACAAAGTATTTAGTAGCAAAGCAATATGGAAGTAACGGTAACGGTAGCAAAAGTAATATTTTTGGGTTTTGTAGTGATTGGAACAGTAGCAACGGAAAAGTAAATAAGCGAAGAACAATATGTGAAAAGCTCGTAGGCATTGGATCAGTGATGGAGAATTATGCCGGACGCGGTTCATCATGTAACAATCATAACATAGGGTGACACAGAACTAGCTCCAATTCATCAATGTAATGTAGGCATGTATTCCGAATATAGTCATACGTGCTTATGGAAAAGAACTTGCATGACATCTTTTGTCCTACCCTCCCGTGGCAGCGGGGTCCTAGCGGAAACTAAGGGATATTAAGGCCTCCTTTTAATAGAGTACCGGACCAAAGCATTAACACATAGTGAATACATGAACTCCTCAAACTACGGTCATCACCGGGAGTGGTCCCGATTATTGTCACTTCGGGGTTGCCGGATCATAACACATAGTAGGTGACTATAGACTTGCAAGATAGGATCAAGAACTCACATATATTCATGAAAACATAATAGGTTCAGATCTGAAATTATGGCACTCGGGTCCTAGTGACAAGCATTAAGCATAGCACACTACTAGGAAAAGGCCTGCTAGTGGCGCACCTGTTTTGGCTACTAATGGCGCACTACAGGTGCGCTGGTGCGCCATTACTAACAAAAAAAATTCAATTTTTTTTTCTTAATCTCGGGTCACTATGGCTTAATCTCAAGTCAAATCGCACTCCGTGATCAAACTTCCCGGAAGGTCACCCATCCTCACACTACTCCAGGCCGAGCACGCTTAACTTCGTAGTTCTATCCAACCCCAGCACCAGCTCACTTCAAAGGCACTTGTTGATATATCTATCATATCAATCCTATTAAACCTTGTTGATGTCTAGGACTTTGTTCATGTTCATGAGTGTGATGAAATTTTGAAAAATATTTCAAACTTCCCGATCATATTACGTATCATATTTTAAAAAAAAATAAAAAAAAGTTTTTTTGAAACCAATTTTTTTTCTGTTACTAGTCGCGCACCTTTGAATTTTTTTTCATTTTCCCCCCTCTAGATCTTAAAAGCCCCGTATCTTTCGTTCTGTTAGGTTTTTGGGGATTTTGAAGATGTTGAACAAGGTTCCCCTGGTTCAAATCGTATGTAACTTTTCGAGTAGATGATTTTTCATATAAAAAACTTTTTAATCCGAGTTTGTATGCAAAAGTTATGCCCATTTTACAAATCCCAATGAGATTTTGCAAATAAAGTTAAACTAGTAATGGCGCACTATCCCCTGGTGCGCCATTACTAGTTTTGAAAAAAAAATAAAAAAAATTGTTAGTAGTGGCGCACCGTGGATGTGGTGCGCCATTAGTATTTGGACACTAATGGCGTACCAACACATGGTGCGCCATTAGTATATAGTTGTGGCACACCACATGTGTGGTGCGCCATTAGTATATAGTTGTGGCACACCACATGTGTGGTGCGCCATTAGTGTCCATATTATCTATAGCCCTTTTCCTAGTAGTGACAAAGTCATAGCAACATCAATCTCAGAACATAGTGGATACTAGGGATCAAGCCCTAACAAAACTAACTCGATTACATGATAAATCTCATCCAACCCATCACCGTCCAGCAAGCCCACGATGGAATTACTCACGCACGGCGGTGAGCATCATGAAATTGGTGATGGAGGATGGTTGATGATGACGACGGCGACGAATCCCCCTCTCCAGAGCCCCGAACGGACTCTAGATCAGCCCTCCCGAGAGGTTTTAGGGCTTGGCGGCGGCTCCGTATCGTAAAACATGATGAATTCTTCTCTCTAATTTTTTTCTCCCCGAACATGAATATATGGAGTTGGAGTTGAGGTCGGTGGAGCGTCAGGGGGCCCACGAGGCAGGGGGCACGCCCCCCACCCTCGTGGACAGGGTGTGGGCCCCCTGACGTGGATTCTTTTTTCCAGTATTTTTAATATTTTCCCAAAATAAGTTCCGTGGAGTTTCAGGTCATTCCGAGAACTTTTGTTTCTGCACATAAATAACACCATGGCAATTCTGCTGAAAACAACCTCGGTCCGGGTTAGTTCCATTCAAATTATGCAAGTTAGAGTCCAAAACAAGGGCAAAAGTGTTTGGAAAAGTAGATACGACGGAGACGTATCAGTAGTCCCCAGGATATGATTTATTACTTCTCTGCTAAATATTTCCCTGCTCATAAGAAACAAGTTGCTTTAAGGGATATATATAATTTTGTGCAAATTGAAGAAGAGAGTCTCCCACAAGCTTGGGGGAGGCTTCTCCAATTACTTAATGCTTTGCCTGATCATCCTCTCAAGAAAAATGAAATACTTGATATCTTTTATAATGGACTAACCGATGCTTCCAGAGACCACCTGGATAGTTGTGCTGGTTGTGTTTTCAGGGAAAGAACTATTGATGAAGCTGAAATTCTATTGAATAATATGTTGACGAATGAAAACAATTGGACACTCCCTGAACCAACTGTTAAGCCAACTCCAAAGAAAAGGGGTATTCTATTCCTCAGTCCTGAAGATATGCAAGAGGCAAAGAAATCTATGAAAGAAAAAGGTATAAAAGCTGAAGATGTCAAGAATTTACCTCCCGTTGAAGAAATACATGGCCGTAATTTACCACCTATCGAAGAAATACATGGCCTTAATAACCCGACACATGTAGTAAAGGTAAATTCTCTCTATAGATATGATAAAGCTGAAATCCCGCCTACTAAGTTTGCTAGCCAATGCTTAGATGAGTTTGATAATTTTATGGTTAAGCACTCCACAAGATGCACATGCTCACAACAAGGGTTAGTAGCATGGGCATTATCAATTAGAACAAAAGGAGGACATGTGGAAATCTCCTTGGTTAGCTTCACTTGGAGTTGATCATGAGACTCTTTGAGAGAAGCATGAACACCCTTCAAGACCTTGTGAGCCTTGTAAAGTGTATCAAACTCTTCCTTGAGTCTATCATGGTCAACCCCAAGTGCAACTTTCTCAGATTTAAGCACATGGGAAAGAACAATAGCATGGTCAAGATCTTTTTGTAATTTAGCACGATCAACGTTGTGTGACTCCTCAAGAGCCAAACGAAGACCTTGCTCTTCCTCAAGAGCATTGGAAAGATCCGCAATCTCATCGGCATAATCACGACTATGTCCCTCCATCTTGGAAATAGTATCCTCATGAGTCTCAATGATGTCATTGGCCTCACCAAGTTGTTCCAAGAGAGCAACAAAGTGCTTCTTGGATTCACCCTTGAGCTTATTCACAAACTTGGTAAACTGATTCTCATCAACATTTACCACCTCACTATCATCAACACAATCTAACAGTGAAGGAGTAGTAGTGATGGTGGTTTTGATGTTTTAGGTTACCTTGTTGATACCTTTGGCCATGAGGCACTTGGCAATGGTGTACTTGCCGGGGGTGCCGAAGAGAGAGACCTTGGAGGGGGAAGATGTAGCAATTGCAATGGTTGCCATTTCCATTCCTTCTCCACTTGTGTCTTCATCATCATCATCGGAGGCGTACTCTTCATGCGCCACCAAGCCCTTTGGAGGAGTCTGTTGTTCTTGCTTGGGAAAGACTTGGCTTTGTCTTTGCGAATGAGTTTGCCACCATTGTCATCCCTCTTCTCATAAGGGCACTCCGCCACAAAAGTGACTGACATTGCCGCAATTGTAGCAAGTCCTCACATGTTGCTTGTTCTTTAAGCCACTTGAGTTGTTCTTGGTGAAGTTGGGCCTTGAGTTCCTCTTGTTGCCCCAAAATTGCCTTGACGCAAGAGCCATGTGCTCATGGTAAGCATATTTGGTATCCTCGGGGCAACACTCCTCTTCTTCCTCCTCTTCCTCTTCCGGAATGGCCTTGGCCTTCAAAGCAAGGGTGGTTGAGCTTTTCTTTGACTGGACACGAGCAAGAGCATTATCGGCGGTCTTGTTCATGATGTTCATGGCAATAAACTCATCCAACACTTCACTTGAGGTTAAGGTGTGAAAGTCCAGCCTTTGACGAATCACGGAAGACATGGCCTTGTTGAAGGGCATAATGGCCTTGAGAAACTTGCACTTGATCCAATTGTCATCCGTATCCTTGCTCCCATGGTCTTGGAGAGCAACCGCAAGAGTTGTCACCCTCCAGTAGAGATCACGCGGATCTTCATCTTCTAGCATCACGAATTCATCGGCCTCATCAAGGACAAAGTTGGACCGTTGGATGCTTGAGCTCCCCTTATACAAAGATACAATATGTTCCCAACAATCCTTTGCACGAGTGAAGGGAGCAAGTGGGATAGATCTTCGGGTGGCACCGCATCTTGAAGGATGAACAAAGTGGAGTGATTGTATTGATTGTCCACTTCTTTTCTTGGGGTGAAGTTGTTTGGATCATGCGGGTAGAAGCCTTGCTCAATGATTCTCCAAAGGTTTGATGAGCTGTGATTCAAATGAGACTTGATACGAAAAACCCAATTAGCAAAATCACCCTTAACAAGCTTAGGAGGAGGACCAAGATTATTGATGCGAGGTGTAGGAACCGGTCCTCCATATACCGGGGGAGGGGGAATCGAGGTAAAGGTTCCCGTCCCATTCTTGTCATGAGGGGAAGAAACATGAGTACCTTTAGTCGCTTCCTTACCAGAATTGGCCTCCGATTCCGATGCGATGGGATTGACCACAAGCAAAGGATCGGGAGAAGCTTTCAATCCCTCAAGCAATTCTTTTAGCATGGACTTGACTTCGATCGTCATAGACGTCTTAAGTGAAGCCATAGCTTCATTTAAGTCGTCTCGTGTGATCGAAGTCAACTCCACGGCCTCGGGCACTTCCTCCTCGGTGTCAATCATACTCTTCGGGTGGTGAAACCCTTAATAAAGAGACGAGGCTCTGATACCAATTGAAAGGATCGATATGGTTGACTAGAGGGGGTGAATAGGCAACTGCCAATTTTTAGCTTTTCTTAACAATTAGGGTTAGCAGCAAAGGTTGTCTAGATGTGCAACTAGGTGAGCAACCTATATGATGCTAACAACAACAACAACAACAACAACAACAACAAGTGCAAGCAAAGGATACAACACAATAATAGCTTGCACAAAGTAAAGGTAAGAGATAACCACAAGTGGAGCCGGTGGAGACGAGGATGTGTTACCGAAGTTCCTTCCCTTTGAGGGGAAGTACGTCTCCGTTGGAGCGGTGTGGAGGCACAATGCTCCCAAGAAGCCACTAGGGCCACCGCATTCTCCTCATGCTCTCACACAATGCGAGATGTCGTGATTCCACTAGTGGTGCCCTTGAAGGCGGCAACCGGACCTTTACAAACAAGGTTGGGGCTCTCTCCACAACCGAATTGGAGGCTCCCAACGAACCACGGAGCTTCACCACCATGGAATGTGGCTCCGAGGTGACCTCAACCGTCTATGGTGCTCAAACACCCAAGAGTAACAAGATCCGCAAGGGATTAGTGGGGGAATCAAATTTCTCTTAGTGGAAGTGTAGATCGGGGCCTTCACAACCAATCCCTGGAAAATCAACAAGTTTGATTGGCTAGGGAGAGAGATCGGGCGAAAATGAGCTTTGGAGCAACAATGGAGTTTCGGGGGAGGAGAGGTGAGTCTTCTTGAGGAAGAAGACCCCCGTTTTATAGTGGGGGAACAATCCAACCGCTATCCCCTCATTTAGCTCGCAGCGAGCGGTACTACCGCTGGCCGCAGCTGTACTACCGCTGGGACTGCGGACAACACCTGCACACGAGAAGGGGGAAGGGACGGAGGAGCGGGCCTTTGAGGGGCACTAGCAGCGGTGATAGGTGTGGTACTACCGCTTATGAGTGGTACTACGGCACCTACTACCGCTGAACCCGGCACGAGAAACGCAGGTCTCGAGTCGAGGCGGTACTAGCGCGGAACTAGAGCGGTACTGCTGCTTGATGCTCTGGGCGGTACTACCGCATGTTGCTCTCGACGGTACTTCCGCTCAGGGCCGCGGTACTACCGCTGGCACCTCTCCTATGCCACTTCCACGATACCGGAGGATCCTCCAAGGATGAGGAAAGGAGCCGGGGTGCAAAAGAGATGTGTACTTGTTGATTCCACCCTATCCTTTCCGATACAGACCCCCTCTTGATAGTGAAGGAAATATGCCCTAGAGGCAATAATAAAGTATTATATATTTCCTTATATCATGATAAATGTTTATTATTCATGCTAGAATTGTATTAACCGGAAACATAATACATGTGTGAATACATAGACAAACAGAGTGTCACTAGTATGCCTCTGCTTTACTAGCTCGTTAATCAAAGATGGTTATGTTTCCTAGCCATAGGCATGAGTTGTCATTTGATTAATGGGATCACCTCATTAGGAGAATGACGTGATTGACATGACCCATTACGTTAGCTTAGCACCCGATCGTTTAGTATGTTGCTATTGCTTTCTTCATGACTTATACATGTTCCTATGACTATGAGATTATGCAACTCCCGTTTACCGGAGGAACACTTTGTGTGCTACCAAACGTCACAACGTAACTGGGTGATTATAAAGGTGCTCTACAGGTGTCTCCAAAGGTACTTGTTGGGTTGGCGTATTTCGAGATTAGGATTTGTCACTCCGATTGTCGGAGAGGTATCTCTGGGCCCACTCGGTAATGCACATCACTATAAGCCTTGCAAGCATTGTGACTGATGAGTTAGTTGCGGGATGATGTATTACGGAACGAGTAAAGAGACTTGCCGGTAACGAGATTGAACTAGGTATCGAGATACCGACGATCGAATCTCGGGCAAGTAACATACCGATGACAAAGGGAACAACGTATGTTGTTATGCGGTCTGACCGATAAAGATCTTCGTAGAATATGTGGGAGCCAATATGGGCATCCAGGTCCCGCTATTGGTTATTGACCGGAGAGATGTCTCGGTCATGTCTACATAGTTCTCGAACCCAAAGGGTCCGCACGCTTAAAGTTACGATGACAGTTTTATTATGAGTTTATATGTTTTGATGTACCGAAGGTTGTTCGGAGTCCCGGATGTGATCATGGACATGACGAGGAGTCTCGAAATGGTCGAGACGTAAAGATTGATATATTGGATGACTATATTCAGACACAGGAAGTGTTCCGGAGAAGTTTCGGATTAAACCGGAGTGCCGGAGGGTTACCGGAACCCCCCGGGGAAGTATTGGGCCTTAGTGGGCCTAGAGGGGAGAGAGAGGGCAGCAACCAGGAGGTGGTGCGCCCCCTCCCAGGAGGAGTCCTAGTTGGACTAGGAGGGGGGCGCAGCCCCCTTTCCCTTTCCCTCTCCCTCTCTTTCCTTCCCCCCTTCTTTTCCTAGTAGGACTAGGAAAGGGGAGTCCTACTCCTACTAGGAGGAGGACTCCCCCCCTCTCCTTGGCGCGCCCATAGGCAGCCGGCCTCCCCCTTGCTCCTTTATATACGGGGGTAGGGGGGCACCTCTAGACACACTTGATATACAATATTTTAGCCTTGTGCGGTGGCCCCCTCCACCAGATTACACCTCGATAATACCGTCGCGGAGCTTAGGCGAAGCCCTGCTTCGGTGGAACATCATCATCGTCACCACGCCGTCGTGCTGACGAAACTC
Organism: Triticum aestivum; assembly: GCF_018294505.1. NCBI lineage: Eukaryota > Viridiplantae > Streptophyta > Magnoliopsida > Poales > Poaceae > Triticum > Triticum aestivum. The sequence continues at coordinate 29,614,894 of NC_057805.1, forward strand.
TCCCTCAACACTCGGCTGGATCGGAGTTCGAGGGACGTCATCGAGCTGAACGTGTGTAGAACTTCGGAGGTGCCGTGCGTTCGGTACTTGATCGGTCGGATCGTGAAGACGTACGACTACATCAACCGCGTTGTGATAATGCTTCCGCTGTCGGTCTACGAGGGTACGTGGACAACACTCTCCCCTCTCGTTGCTATGCATCACCATGATCTTGCGTGTGCGTAGGAATTTTTTTGAAATTACTACGTTCCCCAACAGATAGTACGGTATCTCCTACGACTCAAGTCCACCAAAACTGAAACGAAGGAGAACTACACCGTCTTCTCTTTGAGCTCCGAGGGGAATAAATCGTCTCGTGCCAATGAATGAATATCTGAAATGCTCAATGCATACGATTAGTCCGCAAACGCATTGTCATCAAACACCAAAAACACTTAGAGAGAGATATGCACTAACATAGTGTGTCTGTGATACTTCACACTTACATCAGAGACAGGTTATGTGGTAAAGAGTTACACATGTGATGTAGGTGAAAACTACATTCCTAGCGTCGAACGAGCAACACCATTACTTGGTTATGATATTCTGACTTCATTTGATGAATGAGTGATAGAATTGATACCTCTTTGTTTATCTTAGCACCCTATGGGTATTACACGATTTTCCCTAGCTCACAACCACTCCTTAGTTGTGTCACTAGACACTCAACCTTTATCGTCGCTACTTCTAGTCCAGAAACCCATTCCCGCCATAAACAATACATAATCACTTCGGTAACAATCGCAACCCAAACCAAGGAAACCTTACATATTACTTTCCCTTTTTCAAATCCTCTCTTTGTAGTTCATTTTTAAAATAACCTCTCCTCTTGTTATCTTTGATCTAATCTTGGCAACATCCACCCTCGACGTTGGAGCAAGGTAGATGGACCAACACCCGTTGCTCCTTTCTTATGGCGCCTCTCTCCCCTCATTTGTGCGATGATGTCCTATTCGCTTGTATCTATTAACTTGAGCATGCCTTCATTTGCTCGACACAACATGGCATTTTATCCATCCAAACTTGCATCTCAAGGCTCACATAGTCACTTCTCAATGAGGAAGTATCATTTTTATGAGTGTGACAACAAGGAACCATTTGGCCTAGTTCAGGGGCTCCCTTCCATCCCAACAACACAATATACTCTTCATCACGGTTGGTGTTGGTGGCTTCTTCACCTTGTTTCAACAAGTGGAATGCAAGGAGTGTGTTTGTCATGATGTCAGCTTTCCCTACTAGTGTTAGCCAACAAACACAACCCACATAGATGGCACTAGTTTTGTTTGTTGCAACTTCAACTGCCTGGTAGGCACACTAGTGCACATGTGATCATCTTCCAGGCTAGGTGGAAGCATTTTCACAAACACATCTCCTTTAAGAGTAGTTATTTTCTAATTTAGTGGGCTATTTGTTGCATGTAATATAGAGTTTAGGGCTTAGCTAATGTGGATCTTTGTGCCTCACTTTGATATAACGAAAGTCAATGATGTTTACAAAATTAAGAGTTTTGTGTTCACCAAAAAGACACATATTAACTTGAGAACTGAGATGTCATATTTTTTTTACTGTAAACATTATACACAGTTTATGATATGTAATGGATCCACGAATTCACAAGCTTTTTTTCGCAACAACATCAAGCATTATCTTTTAATTAATCTCAACTATACTTTGTTGTGTGTGTGGGACAAAGAGCATAATTTACAAATGGAACGTCTAAGGACATAGATCTCAAACACAACACCTGGATTACTCCGAAGAACACTAAAAGTGAAGAGACTCTTTCAAGAGCGTGCGTCGCAACGCTCGACCAATAAAACCTCGTGGTTATCCCTAATTTCACGGGGATCTGGCAAGATATTTCTAACCTACCCCCTGATTTTACGTGGGTCTTTCCCCTATGATCTCCCTCTCTCCAGTGAAATTCAATCTCGCCCGTCCCCTAAATTCAACTGGTGGGGCATGTCTCCCTCCATTCTCTCTCCCCCGATTTGCTAAAATGGAAAGCTTGAACCATGTGGAAACCAATCGCAGCTGCGACCGCATGCGAGATAGAATCCCCTCACTAGAGGAACTGCAAACACGAATCTTGCCCAAAGAGCACATCAACACCTCATGATAAGTATGATTTTCTCCTCTAAGAAACTTATCACTTCAACGAAAAGAAAACACTTCTCACATCATCGTTAGAAATTATTTTCAGTCCACTAGGGATCAAACTCTGAGTTTAACGTCGAGTGTGAAGATGAACTTTTCTTTTAGCGGCAAGTGAATTACCCGCCGAAAACTAACACATGTGTCAAGTTTGTTGATCTGTCTTTAGTAAGTACTGTCTAATTACATATGCCGATTTTTGTGTGTTTTGTCATTGTTGTAAGCCCCTCTCAGTTTGATTATAGTACACCATACTTGGCAATTATACACGTAATATAGGAGTTTAACACCCCACCGCGCTTTTCTTTCCCCTCTCTGAAGGTGACTAGAGAAAGCCTTCCTCCTCCCGATCTCTGTCGGCGAGCCCGTGGATTCGCCTCCCCTCCGCCTGCCACTCCGGCGGCCAGTGGCGGGGAGGGTATTTCTAGTGCCTCGTCTTCGGCTAGTAGATAAGTAGTGTTTTAGTTCTCGCAAGGGTGACATTTGGATGGATGGCGACCCTTCTTCTTCGAGTCAGTCTTCCAGGCTCTGATCCTCCTCAAGTCCGTCTGCTGGAATGGACTAGACGAAGCTCCGATGTAGATTCCTGCCAGCTCCTCGGGGCGGCGAGGTCATGGTTTCTCGCCGTGCGTATGCAACGACGATATTTGGTGTCAAATCCTTCGGATAGTTTCAAGGATTCAACGGCGACGACTGCAAACTCTAGGATGCTGGTCCTCAGGGGCACGTGCACGAAGACTTCCTGACTGTTATCGATAAGGTCATGCCGACTTTGACATGGCAGCGGCGACAAAGACGCGTTGGCGGCTTGTTCTGGCGTCGGCAATGGTTGTTCTGTGGTCCATAGACCTCGATGTAATTTTTATTATGTTTGAGGTGTTTTATACTTCCGATGAATCTATAGATCTGATCTTTTCACAAAACAAATAAATAAAATTATACACGCAATATTTTTTTTGAATGTCGGCACGAGAACTGCCAAATTAATTGATCAGAAGAAGGTATTATTACAAACATATTTGATCCGCCAAACATAATAATTAGCCTTGTCAAGTAGATGCACCGGGTCAGCTGCCATGATGGTGCTGTTCTCCTTTCAAGTTTTTTTTTGAAGCTTGTTCTCCTTTCAAGTTACCCTATGTTAAAAATCACTTATCACAAATACACCTCTGACCATTTGGGCCCAGTCCATATGGGGCCATCCTCAGTCACTTACATACCGGCCCCACAGAACAAACCGCAAGAGAAAGCCAATCACGCCCTGACGAGTGGGCTCCACACAGCAGCCAGTCCAAAACCCCTAACAATTGCGCCGTAGTCCTCCCCAAGTCCCAACCCTGCGCAGCGTTCCCCCATCCTCCTCACCTCCCTCGGCCGCCGCAGGCCGCACCACACCACGCCACTCCGCTCCATCTCGGCCTCCCTCCCCGCCCCGCCGCCGCCACGCGAGCGCGCCGGCCCGCGCGAAATGGTCGCCCAGGACGCGGCGCCGGAGGAGGCGCTGCGCGCCGCCGCGGCCGAGGTCTCCACCCCGTCCGCGACGCGCCGCCTCCGCCTCTTCCGCGACACCCTCCCGCCTCTCCTCGCGAAGGCCACAGGTACCGGCGCGCGCCGTCTCCTCCTCCCCGCGCTTCTTCCTAGGGATCGCGCGCTCCGCCCCGCCCGCCCGCAGATTAGCCTCCCGTGCGCCTCCGCTCGCTACCGTGCTCCCTCCCCGCTTTTGGCAGCGAGGCGGGCTCCGCGGTCGGAAATGTTTCGTAGTGTTGACGGGCGGGTTCGCCCTGGATTCGTGAGAACCGGATCTCCCCTTCTCCCGCGATGTGCTGCGTGTTCGTGTGTTTGCTAAATTCCGCTCGACTTGCGGCGGATCGTAGCTTGGAAGCTTCGATTCCGTGTGCTGATGTGCTCGTTGCGCCGTGGCGGACTCTAGGCTGAGATTAGGGTGTGCTCGTTGCGCCGCGAGCAGGCAAGACCATAGGGTCAGACCCACTGCATAGGGGTCAGCTCCACAAACTACGGGCTTAGGTCTCGAAATGGGTAGTGATTTGTATTGTGTTTGCTGAATTTTGTTGGGTTCACATGGACCCGAAGTTTGTATGGTGGCTCCGCTCCTGTACGGGAGCTGCAGTGGGACGTTAGCTGTTGAGATCACAAGTAGGCCGTAGGTGGGTAAAGCGGGAGTCATTCGTAGCTTCTGGAGTAGCTTGCTTGATATTGCATCGTTGTCTTATCCCTGTAAGATTTTTGAATCAAGGGGACAGAGCTTGTAGGAACCCGTGACTACATCTGCTTGATTTCAAATGGTTGCCCTAAAGCAACAATCTCCAGTTGGGCCTCAGATCCCCCTTGCTTTGTATCTCGTTTTTGCTTCATCTGCAACTGTAACCGAGTGGCAGCAGTGCTGAACAACGAACCCATTCTTTTTCTTGTATTTGAGCTAGCTTTTACCAGAATAGAATGTGTTCCTCCCTTGACATATACCTGGTTCTTTTGTGATTGAAGTATTATTCAGTTCATAGATGCATTCCTTATCAACAAGAATAAAGCACCCTGCTGGATGTATTATGGGAGGTTATCACAGTAGAAGAGATTATTTGTCATAATGTATAATGCCTTTGTGACTCACTCACCAGATCTTTCATTTCAGTATATGTTTCTCGCATTGCTAAGATATTTTTTACTAGTAACATACCCGAGGCATTGTGGCCGCAACTTTTTTCTGGTGGCTAGCCCATTAATTTGTTGGAACTGGTATTTCTTACCTTTTAATCTTGTTTGTTTGGCTCTGCCGGGTCATTCTTATCGTGCATCTAAACTGATATCTCTGCCATTCATTGCGTAATGTTTGGTTACTTCTTTTACACACAAAAACATAAATGCATTTCTCATAGGTTTTTCTGTTTTCCCCGCAGAGTCGCCGTCAGATACCACATTGTTAGTTGATCTCATTTTCCAGACATTGCCTTTATATGATGACCGTGCCTCAAGGAAAGCGGTAGACGATATGGTTATTCGGGCTCTCAGTGAATCCACCTTTATGAAGACGTTTGCTGCTACACTTGTTCAGTCTATGGAAAAGAATCTGAAGGTTACGAGCCCTCTTGCTTGTTTCAAGCTTCTCAGATGGTCATGCTATCTTCTGAAATGGACCCAGTTTGCCACACTCTCTAAAGGTGGTTTCTCTAGACTGGCCAATGCACAGGCAGTGTTATCTCAGGTCCTTATGAATGGTTCTTTTCGTCAGCGTCGGACCTGCAAGCAACTATTCATCCGTCTTTTCTCTGAGGTATTTTCCAGAAATAACTGAATAACTGCAGCATATAGGCTTAGTGGAATTAGCTTCTGGCAGTTTCTTATTTGGTTTCATTTTCCAGTCTGTTGGAATGTATAAGATGTACATAGAGGAGGTCAAAGATTTGAGGATTGCAACAAAGGATTCTCCTGCATTCATAAATCTAATACTGGATTTCACCGTTACTTCATCGTCATTGTTCTCTGAATATAAGGTAAACTTCCATCCTTGTTTGCCTTCCAATTTATACTTATCATTTATAAGTTGTCAATTTATCTAACCACTCCAAAATTATGGTACCCTATAACCTACTTTTCTCCCTCCTCCCCTTCTAAGTTTACTTCCAACTTTGACAATTTGCTATCTCTTTTCAGCCAGTATTCCTTGATTTGTATGTCAAAACCATCTTGAGTTCAAAAGACCGTCCATCAGAAGCAGCCAGTGAAGCTTTTAAGCCTCTTTTCGTGGATATTGGGCATGAGGATTTTAAAAATGTTATTCTCCCATCATGCATAAAGATGCTGAAAAGAAATCCTGAGATCGTGCTAAAGTCTATTGGACATCTTCTATTGACAGTTCGTTTGGATCTAAGCAATTATGCCATGGAGTTCATGCCAGTTATTCTGCCTCAGGCACGTCATTCAGATGAAGAGAGGAGGAATAATGCTTTGAATATTGTAGGAACATTAAGTGATAAGTCCAGCGATCCGGACACTCTACCCTCCATGTTCAATGCTATCAAAGCAATTTTAGGAGGTAGGGCATATATAGATTTCTGTTTTCTTAAACTGGTTAGCTTCTCATATTATCTTATCCCCAGTTGATGTTCTAAAATTTGCAACCTTAACTCGTGCTTAACACTGAAATTTTGTAGTATATAATTCATATACTCCCTCCGTATCAAAGTTTAGCCTACAAAAATGTCTTATATTTTGGTACAGAGGTAGTAGATCTTAACAAGCTTGATCTGGGCAGGCTCAGAGGGGAAACTATCACTACCATACCAGAGGATTGGAATGTTGAATGCTTTAGAGCAGTTGTCAAGATTTCCTCCCAAGCAAATAAGCAGACTCGCCCCCTCAGTATCCAGCTTTCTTCTAACGTGTTACAAGGGTGATGGTAAAGTTCAAATGTTCCATTTTGTGCTTCATACTCTCATCCTATTGCATAAATTCATGGTTTTGCTATCTTGTGACAGGTATCGAGGAAGTGAAATTGGCAACTCTCTCGACTCTGGGTTCATGGGCTTCAGTATCATCTGAAGCTGTACAACCAGATGTTGTTTCATTTATAACTGCAGGATTGAAAGAGAAGGACACTTTAAGAAAGGGGCATCTAAAATTAATACGAGTCATATGCAGAAAGTCTGATTCCCTGACCAAGGTAACATAGTTACTTTGAGGTGTCTATAAAAAGAACCATCTTCCTGTTGAGTTATCATTTTTGTTCCAAAAGAGAGTGGTTTAAACAAGAGACTCCGATGAAATGTGCGTACTATTATTTATCCATATTGATTATTGTTAAAATTGTGGCTGCGCAGGTTACGTCTTTGCTGGATCATTTGATTCAGTTGTCAAAAACTGGCTTCAGCAAGGCAACACAGCGGTTGGATGGAATCTATGCACTCTATGCAGTATCGAGGCTTGCTGCTATCGATGCCAAAGCAGGTATGTCTATGATTCCTATTATACCGATGATCATTTATTTATACTTTGAATTATCTTTTCTCATAAATATCATTTAAATGGATATGCAGATGGTTCTATTGTGAAGGAGAAGCTCTGGACATTGATTGCTCAAAGTGAACCCTCGCTGATCTCTGTTCAGTTGGTAACTCCGACGTCCTTTAGGTTTCCAACAAAAATAGTATATTATCTTGACTCCATATTTATTGCCCTTGCATGACTGGTTCATGATGTAAATCTTGAAGTAGTTTGCTCTATTTAAGGGCGTTTTTGGTTCGAAGGAATTAGATCCTTCAAATTTTTTCATATTGTGCTAGTTTGGTTTGTAAGATTGAAAACTATACTGGAAGTTCCCTATGATCCACTTTGCATGCAATTCTAAAGGAAATTTTCTGTTGAGTCCAACCTCATGGAAATTTTCCTTTGTTACAACCCAACTAGGGCATACACCAAATCCTTCAGGAAAGTTCCTTTGTTTTTCCTGTGGTGCAACCAAACAACATCTATTACAGATTCTGGTGTTTTCATTTCATGTAGGATTCAACATGCCATGACATTCAATTTATACGTTTCTCTTATTCCTACGTTTTTGAAATCCTGCAAACCAAAGAGGCCCGAAGTATTTATTTATCAACTTCGCAAATTTTAGGGATGTGTATGGTTTGTGGTAATAATCGGCAAATTCTTATAACAGTTCTAAGTATTCAGATCTTTCGACGCTACCTTGAAAATGAAGCTGTTGCAATTGATTCTTTTAACACTCCATCTCTTGTTTGCAGCTTTCCAAACTGACAGACGAAGATTGCTTAACATGCGTGGATCTTCTTCAATCACTGCTTGTGGATCATCTTTTTCGGTCTTGCTCTCGTGCTCTTAAATTGGATTTTATGTGTTAGAGCAGCACCCTCTTGCTTCCCTCGACTTATATTTCTTTTGAACTGCAGGATCCAGGAATACTTTTCAATCCAGTCATTGCTACAGGTATGTTAAACGGGCAAAATGCTCCAAACTGTTTTGACTTTGCTTATGTAAAGTATTTTTTTAAACTCCTGATATGTGCACCAGCTTTTGTAGGAAGTATTTACCCTGTGAATACAGTTATGTGGCTGTAGGCTGTGCTAATCTTTTTTTCTTCTTCTTTCTGCAGGTGCTAATATATCTAGTTTGCCATCCAAGTTGGGCAGTTAGAAAGATAGCTTATGATGCTACTAAGAACATCCTTTCAAGCTCCGGTGCCTTGGCTGAAGATCTTCTATTCTTGTTCACCAGTTGGTTATCATTAGTTGGAGAGAGAGTGTTGATACTGAAACAAAGGTAGTGCACTACTGCATTCTGCAAGACATCTTGCTCTGGCTGTGTTGAACTGTCGATATTTCTTCTTCATCTTGTCCCTCTAAATTTGCATCCCTGACACTATCTTTTTCAACCAGTGATATGGATAGCTCTGGAGATTCACAACTACCATTTATTCCATCTACTGAGGTCCTTGTGAAGTGCTTGTTCTTGATTGCACCTTATGCAATTGACCATAGCCAGAGATCATATGCTCGACTTATATTGTGTTCCCACCACCCTTGTATTTCAAGCTCTGGTTCGGCTGCTGGTGTATGGAAGGTTGGATCCTGCTAGCTATCTTTCCCCCACATTTTGATCTGTCTAACTGGTTGCTTGTCTAATTTCAGAGGTTGCAGAAAAGGCTGAAACAACAAAATATCTCCTTCACTGACTTAATTTTCCCCAACATTACAGTTATCTGCAAGGTAATTCTGAAATTTGAAATTTAGTTGGAACATGCGACAGGCTTATCTTTATTTTCTGACAGCTACCATCTTAAACTTTCTATTAACGTGCACTAGTGTTCTGGTACTGCAAAGGCAGATACTAAGCCTTGATTTGATGCCTTCTGAAATTAGTATCATATGTATAGAAGTGCAACGGGCTAGTAAGAACAGTTGATTTCCTTCGTATTTTCAAGTGCCAGTTTGTTATAACATGCTACTTTCTACGATTTGGGGTTTTAACTTTTAAGCATCAGTGAGTAACCTAGTTGCATTTGTTAATTTGCGAGTAACAAAATAGGTTGAGTTGCTCTGGTTTCCTTTGCAAAGTTATATGTATTCATATGATTGAATGTGTATTATTTAGTTTGTTTAAAATTTGATTGAGAAACATATTAAAATGAACAACATTAAAAAATGGGAATGTCCTTGGCTGGTTCATGGGGAAAAATCGACCATTTTTTGGGTGGTCCCTAGCGGCCTATCCAACACGTAGCTTTATTGCAAGGTACTTAGGTTGCCATATTTAATTATTTGAAGCCCAGTTATAGTATCTTTTATTATCCACATTTTCCCTCTGCACCATCGGCTTGTTTTGGGTCGATGACCAGTACAGTTTCTTTTCAGGAATTGCTTTCAAAGGATGGTCTATTTAGTTCGAACAAGCAAGAACAGCGAGCAGCACTATGTTCATTAGCAACGCTGATGTCAATATCACCCAATGATACATTTGTAGAGTTTGAGAAGGTCTATTTTTTTCTACTAGTCAGGGTTTGAAATGAAGCTTGTAATATCTTCTTCTAACAGTGTCTTTATACTGTTAATTTTCCAGCACTTCATAGAGCTTCCAGACCGCACTTTGCACGATGGCTTCTCTGAAAATGATATCAAGGTGAACTTTGTGAGCTTAATGATAATTATATTTGAATAGAGAAGATATCAAAGTCTTACGGTGATGACTTGGCCCATGTACTTAGGTCATGATAGTTCCATATTTCTAAGGTCACACCTAATTATTTTGGACCAATGTTTTTATGCTATTTTGAATATGGATGAAACTATCATCTTTTTTCTGTTCTCATCTTCTCATATAATGACCTGTCTTGATTTATTGGTTCCGCAAGCCATAGTCAGCTTAATTAGGTATTACCACACCAAAAAATGGATGTACTAATTATGTCATGCGAACCCTGACCCATCTTAGGTTGAAAATGGGTTAATGTAATTTTGTCATGCTAACCCTGACCTTGACCTGTCTTGGTGACTTAAGCGCTGGTTTCTGTATAATTACATGTCATGACACACAGCTCTACCCTTCTGATATATTTCATGCTTGAAAGGTTCTGTTGAGCCTTATTTATGCAATGCGACGTCATTGTACTTGTTATTTTCATGCCTTCATCAACTCTTATTATTTCAAACGGGTTCTTCTCTTAGGGTGGATAACCCTTCTGTAGGAATGTGCTGAAAGGTTATTCTTAATCCATTGTAGATATTCTTTACTTCGGAGGGGCAGCTGTCAACTGAGCAAGGAGTTTATGTTGCTGAGGCTGTTGCTTCCAAAAATACAAAGCTTGCAAAGGGACGTTTTCGTGCATATGATGGTCAAGATGCGGTAATTCTTGTTCTTTACTTCCTGAGGATAAAAAAGTAAAAAATATCCTGTAGGGCAAGATATATTAAGTTTGTATTTCAGTACATCATGTTGCTTTTCTCTGTTAGTTTCTGTGACATGATTTTTTGTATCATTTTATTTTGAATATTTAACCGCGGTGAGGTTGTGGAAAAATCATACGTAACGGATAAAATATAGCTTAACCATATCACGTTGGCACCTTATTACGTCATTACAAATGCTGTGGAGCTAGAATCATCTGGCTCATCATAATATAGTGATATTGTATACTAATCTTGATTTTGGCTTGCAATACTTTATAGGAGCCTGCAAAAAGTGATAAGAGAGAATCCTCTAGCATTGTCAAGAGAGAAACTGGGAAATTTACAAAAAAGACAGGTATTTTGGCTGTTGTTTCTTGAACAGGTTGTTTAGTTCTCTGTTGATAAAACTCATGTTTACAATCTTGCAGCTCCTGTTGACAAATCTAAGACTGCAAAAGAGGAGGCCAGGGAGTTGCAATTGAAGGAGGAAGCATCTACACGTGAGAAGGTTGGACAGGTGCAGGAGAATCTTGCGCTAATGTTGGATGCTCTTGGTGAATTGGCTATTGCTAATCCTGTATTCACTCACGGTCAACTTCCTCATCTGGTTAGCAATCCTATCTGCATTGTCCAGCTTTTTATTTCTGTTACCATACATACACCATGTTTTTATTGTGCTTCATCACAGTATCAAACGTGGCTGATAAAACCTCCCAAACAGTACCTTCTGTAGTGCCTTTGTATTTAAGCCCAAAAGCTGCCAAAAAAATGTCAAGTAGCTTGTATATAAGTTATCAATGTAGGTGAATTGGACAAAAATAGTTCCCTTTATTTCTAACGACACGAGGTATATTAAAAATGTTCAATTTGAAAGGGTTTAGCCTAGATGGACGTCTGCCCTAGGCCTAGTGTTATGTCTTGTTGTAACAGTGGTACACATTTTGGACAGCCAAACAGAGGTGAACAAGGGATAACTGGCTAGTGAACTGACTGTTAGATATGCAACTAAAAATTACGTTAATATCTATTTGGTCAGTCATTGTCTAATAAAGCATATATTTATTAGTATTGTTTGGTTTTTATTTAATATTTTTCCAGATATGACCTTGTTGTGATGGTTTTCCTTGCAGGTAAATTATATTGAACCGTTGCTAAGTTCTCCAATAGTAAGTGATGCTGCATTTTGTGCCATGTTGAGGCTAGCTCGCTGCACAGCCCCTCCGCTTTGCAATTGGGCGACTGAGATTGCTGCTGCTATCCATGTAATGTCCGTCGAAGATTTTGAAGCAGTTTTGGACCTTATGCCTGTGATTATTATGGAAGAAGATAGCAAAAAGAGGCCGCCATCTGGCCTCTTTGAAAAAATTGTAACTGGGCTGACAGCTGCATGCAGAATGGGACCTCTTCCAGCAGATTCATTTACTTTTGTCTTTCCGGTATTTCTTCAATTCCATCAGTAGTCCTATGATAAGTTAACTTCTGTTCCTCTTGGCTTTTCCCTTGCTCCAATTTCTTGTCATTAATGTACTCATTTCTGGTCAGATAATGGAGAGGATCCTTCTTTCTTCGAAAAAGACATCTCTACATGATGATGTGCTTCAGATACTATCTATGCATATGGATCCAATTTTACCTCTACCTCGACCTAGAATGTTATCAGTTAAACATTCTTAACTCTTGTTTGAAATATCTGTTTGCATTGCTTTTTTCTCCTGTTATTTTCACTAACTTTTTTTGGGTGGTGCTAGGTTCTTTATCATGTGTTAAGTACTATTCCTGCTTATCATCCTTCAGTTGGACCTATGCTGAATGAGTTGTGCCTGGGTCTTAAACGTGATGATTTAGCACAGGTTATTTCTTAATTCATTTAAAAGCTTAGTAGTTTGTTTCTTAATTCTTACACTGTTCTTCTTTATTCAGGCTCTTATTGGGGTATATGCAAAAGAAGTGCATGTTAGGCTTGCCTGCTTAACTGCTATAAAGTGTGTTCCTAGCCACTCTGTACAACGGGATTTGCAGGTTTCAACCAGCCTCTGGATTGCTGTTCATGATCCGGAGAAGGTTGGTAACACCTTCCTACTAAATGCTGTGGAACTTAACCATTAACCCTTCTTACATCATTGATTTTTTTTCAATTTTTTTTGCAAGAATCCTAATTTTTTTGCACTCTATGACACACATACTTTATCTAGGCGGTAGCTGAATTAGCAGAGGAGTTATGGGATCGCTTCGGTTTTGATGTTTGTGCTGATTATTCTGGCATTTTTGATGCACTTTCCCATAAAAATCACAATGTCAGAGCTGCTGCAGCTGAGGCTCTGACGGCCGCATTGGATGAAAATCCAGACAAAATACAAGTAAGTCTCAAGTATTGCGAATTTTGCTGCATTATCTGTGTACTAGTGTCATTGCAGAGGCACCAGAATATCTATTGTGGCACTGGCTAAATAATTTTTGTTAATATGGTCATGGCAGGATACACTCTCTACTCTTTTTTCGTTGTACATTCAAGATCTTGGTCCTGGAGTTGAATTTGGAGATACAAACTGGCTTGGAAGACAGGGTATTGCATTAGCTCTCCACTCGGTTGCAGATGTTTTAGGCTCTAAAGATCTTCCTGTTGTCATGACATTTCTCATATCTCGTGCCTTGGTAAGTTTTTTCCCCCTTGTACATGTACATCTTATGATTTGTATGCCTATAAGTACATTGGATGTTTGGTGCCTCTTACCTTTAATTTACAGGCTGATCCTAATCTGGATGTTCGCGGTAGAATGATTAATGCTGGCATCCTTATTATTGATAAACATGGAAAGGAAAATGTTCCTTTGCTGTTTCCTATTTTTGAGAGCTACTTGAATAAAAGGGTAAGTTTCTGTGGTACAGCATTGCAATTTAGTTGATACTCCCTCCGTCCTGAACTAGTTGTCATAGATTTGTCAGATGCGGATGTATCTAGACACGTTTCATTTTTAGATACATCCGTATTAGAAAAATCTTAGACAACTAATTTGGGACGGAGGTAATACTATATATAATGTATTTTTAGTCTGCAATATACATAATCTACCATTCTCTAATTTTTCTCATATGTTACAGGCATCAAATGAGGAAACATATGATCTTGTCAGGGAAGGTGTTGTTATATTTACTGGTGCTCTAGCAAAACATCTATCGAAGGTTAAATACTATGAGATCGTGTGGTTTGTTTGTTTAATTCAAAAGAAATCGATATATGGTACTAATATTGATCTTCCCAACAGGATGATCCTAAAGTTCACAGTGTTGTTGAGAAGTTGCTAGATGTACTTAACACCCCATCAGAGGCAGTTCAGAGAGCGGTGTCAGACTGTCTGTCCCCACTTATGGTCTCAAAGCAGGTGAGTTGTGTTGTTCACATTCAGCAATCACTCGTGATTTCTTGTTTGTCTGCTTTATGTTGCAATGTGTACTTGTCTAAAAATTAGGAAGAAGCCCAATCTCTTGTATCTAGACTACTAGATCGGATGATGAAATGTGAAAAGTATGGTGAGCGGCGTGGTGCAGCCTTTGGTCTTGCTGGGGTGGTTAAAGGATTTAGAATTACTTCATTGAAGAAGTATGGTATTGCTGCAACATTACAACAGGGTTTGGAAGACAAGTATGTGCCCTTCTTACCTCTTCCATGCGTAGCATAATATAGTGATAAGTACTCCCTCCGTTCCTAAATATAAGTCTTTTTAGACATTTCAAATGGACAACAACATACGGATGTATGTAGACATATTTTAGAGTGTAGATTCACTCATTTTGCTCCGTATCTAGTCACTTGTTGGAATCTCTAGAAAGACTTATATTTAGGAACGGAGGGAGTACATATTTTCCCCCTGAACTACTGCATGGTTTAATTCTTAACCCTCAGGTTCAAAACTGGTTGAATTACACTTTAATTTCCAATGGAGTTTAAATGTGCCCCTTCTTTGTTTCTGCCCTGCTTTTGTCCCGCATCGACGCATTCTCAGCTCGTGACTTGGCGCCAGCCACCACATGTGCTACAGCCACCCCTTTTACCTCCCTCGCTTATCTCTGTCCCTTCCAGCCATAATTTGCTGGGCATCCAACAGTTCCCAAGCTTGCTCATGAAACAGTTCCCAAGGGGAGCCCATAATGCCAAATAAGTCCATGAGGCCATACTGAACCTGCTAGGGGGTAGGCAGTGGTGGGGTGCCAGTGTAGTTGGTTGATGCCATGGTGGAGTATCATTGGCGAGGGGCACACAAAGAGGTGGAGCCATGGTCACACAAGCCTGTAATCAATTGAGGCGAAAAGTTGTGTAAACTTGTTAGAGCGTGCACGCAAAATTAATTGCATAGGAACCCACTTGGCCTTTTTTCTTCCACATGTGGACATCCAGCCTGGATAAAACCACTAAACATCCACCAGGGAGGGTTCTCGCTCAAACCGACAGAGTGTACCACTGTTGAGTACTCCCTCCGTCCGAAAAAGCTTGTCCCTCGGGAGTACTTCCTGTCCCATGCTGCTGTTGAGCCACCCAGTCTCCTGCAGGTGGCTTGCTGCTGCTAGTGCCCAACAGTGACGCCAATGGTCATGATGCTTAATTGCAAGTGAGCGTGAGGGAAACATGGTGGGCTGAGACAACAGTACACATGGTATGCTGCCATGGAGAAGGGAAAAATGGAAATGAAAAAAAGGGGAAAGTATACAGAGTCACCCACCACTTATGCAATACTGTGAGGGTTAAGTAGACGGAGTTGACAAGTTCAAAGGCAGCATTTAGATGGTTTTAAAGTCCAGGGGGGAACATAGTAACATGCGGGCCTCTCCTTTTCAGGCAGTTGAATGCGAATGTAATTATTACTTTGTCAATAGTTGAGTGGATGTTTTTTTCCTAGAACACACAGGAGAGCTGTGTATCATTCCATTAAAACAGGGGGAGACTCCTGCACCAAAGACAGATGGCACACCCACACGCCCTGACAAAACTAGCAAAGAAACGCCACACAAACAGAAGCACACGATCGGCATGCCCAGGGGGGGGGGGGGACTAAGAGTCTGCTGTGAGTGACCTTAAGAATAGCTTGCGGAGTCCCTGGGCAACAGTCGAACACCATAGCGCGCTCTCATTTGCCAGTCTGTAAAATCAAGGAGACACATGGTCTAGCGCCATTAGACACACACTTGTTCCTATGTTTCCAAATCTCCCAAGCGCCTAAGATGATGAGAGAATTAAGCCCTTTCTGGAATTCCTTCGGTACTCCTTTACATCCGCTGAACCACCAGCTTGAGAAGCGAACTGCAGTAAGCTGGGGCGCAATGGCAGCCAAACCAAGCCTTTGAAGAATCGACACCCAAACCTGCCGAGCGAAAACGTATGACACAAGGATTGTTAGCCATAATCTTGACTTAGCGCATTCGTTAGCAGACGTGTGGCTGTGCTGTTGTGAAGAACCGCACGACCGGCGGACGTGGTTCATCTAGTTAGTTAGATGTGATCCATTGTGTGGATAAGGGCTGGACGTGCATGTAGGAATTAGTTGCATGTAGTTAGCGTCCAGTTGGTTAGTGGGCCGATGCTAGTGGTGTGCGTGAGCCTATGCAGCCGGGTATAAAAAGCCCCCTGATGTATTGATCGAGGTGCCGGTTGGTTGCCGAGCCACAGTGAGAGGGTTCTAAGGAAGATGTAGTCTCCATCGGGACCGTGGTGTGCGCCCGGTCGACGTGAGAGTTCTTCCGGGTTGTGCTGTGTGTGTGCGTGTGTACCTCTATGTATGTGTTTGAAGGAGTTGAGTTGAATAGAGGCCAACATACAGGCTGTTCGTCGCCGGGAAACCAAGTGTCTTTTGTTCATCTTCTTCTACCTCCGTCCGGCGTTCGTTCGCCGGGGAGGCTGGTTCGGTGTGTGTCGCCGAAGGGCAGGCCCAACAGTGTTGGATTGACAATTCCACCTGATCACAAAGTGGACAGGCCACAGGGTGCAGTAGTCTCCTCTCTTGGCGAGGCGATCAGTGGTCCAACGACGATTATTAATAGCAAGCCAAATAAAAAACTTACAAGGCAACGGGCCCAGCTTTTCCAAGGCGCAAATCTGATAGACCATAGGAAGAAAGCATTGTAAGCAGACTTGCTGGATTATGAGCCCGACTGTGTGAGCCGTCATCAATGCTGGTCAGGAATTTCTTGTTGAAGGGTCAGACCATTCACCAAGTCCCAAATATGCTATTCATTTCGGACTTGTACAGTCCAAGGAATGTTTGCAACCCTACTTGACTTATTTTCATCTTCAATTTGGTATTTTGAAGGCATAGTGCCTCGCTCATGTATTACAACCAATAGGATTAGTCATTGCTTCAATTTTTCTCATCACTTTTATTCTCATCACAAGGGCTGCCTTTCTTTGAAAAGATAGTATTAGATATATCCATTGTTTTATGAATGTTTACCATACTGAATCTGCTATTTCCAGAGCGTCTGCAAAATCCCGTGAAGGAGCATTACTTGGATTTGAGTGCCTGTGTGAAAAGCTTGGCAGACTATTTGAGCCGTAAGTGTAGAGCTATTTACTTCGTAAAGATTTTCTGGATGAAAATGGTTCAGTATGATTCTTGTCTTGCAGTTATGTCATCAAGATGCTACCCTTGCTACTAGTGTCTTTCTCTGATCAAGTTCTGGCAGTGCGTGAGGCTGCTGAATGTGCTGCTCGCGCAATGATGTCTCAGCTCACCGGTCATGGTGTGAAGCTTGTCCTTCCTTCACTTCTGAAGGTGCACATGTCTCTTTCTTTTAATGCTACCAAACTGTATAATTTCTGCATTATACTGAACAACTACCCACGGTCACGTGCTCTTCCTACACAATTGAAGTTCAATGCATTTGCGGAATATTTGTTTGTTTCTCTATTAACGCACTGCACTATTCTTAGATTTTAGCTTGTATATGTAGACAACCTGGCTCAGAAACAACTAGTTGGATGCATTTGCATATTACCTACATGTGTCTTTTCAGTTAATCAACCAGAGAGAACCCAGCATCCCAATGACTACCTGTTATTTCCTGTTTTGTCCACATTCTGATGATGCTACTTCCTTGTTTGTATCTAGCATTTACACTTCTTGTTTTGTTCTTCTATTACCGTGTTTGTTACTATTTCAAGTACAAGATGAGTAGAACATGTTACCATATCCTTGTTGAAATACGAGGGACCTATGCCGGTACAAAAAACTGAAGAAGTCCTTGTAATATGTGTTTTCTTAAAATGCACATATCTGGATGAGTCTCATGTACTTCTTCCAGGGCCTAGAGGATAAAGCATGGCGAACTAAGCAAAGCAGTGTTCAACTTCTTGGCGCTATGGCATATTGTGCTCCCCAACAGCTATCTCAGTGTCTTCCGAAGATTGTCCCAAAGCTAACAGAGGTATATGATCGAATTTGCATTTGGAACTTATAATCTGCATATACCTTAGTATGCCTTTTCATGTCATGTATCATCTATTCTCCAGGTACTAACAGACACACATCCTAAAGTGCAAGCAGCGGGACAGACAGCCCTCCAACAGGTAATGCTTGCTTGCTTATTTCTCATAGATACTGGGATGCTCTTGTGCCTGATCTCTGATGGGTACTGTTATTTTTCCAGGTTGGAAGTGTGATAAAAAATCCTGAAATAAACGCACTTGTCCCGATTCTTCTGTCTGCTCTGACAGATCCGAATGACCACACAAAACATTCTCTTGACATCCTTCTTCAGGTGAACTTAGATTTGAGATAATGTTCATTCTGGTTTTGCATTTCAATTGCTTGCATCACCTTGTTGATAAGGAGGGATTATCATAACTATCTTTACCTCATATGACTTTTGTTCTTGGCAGACGACTTTCATTAACTCCATAGACGCACCATCACTTGCGTTGCTGGTGCCTATTGTGCACAGAGGATTGAGGGAGAGAGGTGTTGATACTAAGAAGAAAGCTGCTCAGATTGTTGGAAACATGTCTTCTTTAGTTACAGAACCAATGGATATGATCCCATACATAGGATTGCTCTTGCCTGAAGTCAAGAAGGTGATTTCAACGCCAATCCTGCATAACTAGCATTTTGAAGTGATTTCTTACTATCACTTGTACTAAGATTTTGATTTTGTTAAGTCAACCATATTTGATTCTAATACTCTGATTGATGATATTTTGTAGGTTCTAGTGGATCCCATTCCTGAAGTCAGGGGAGTTGCTGCTCGAGCTCTTGGGTCTCTTATAGTAGGAATGGGTGAACAAATATTCCCAGATCTTGTGCCATGGTTGTTAGAGACACTAAAATCTGATAATAGTAATGTTGAACGATCTGGAGCTGCCCAGGGACTAAGTGAGGTTGTTTACTTTTCCATGGCTTGCTTCAAACACTTCTGTTTGTAGTATCAGTATGACCTTTTTTAGATTTAGCAGTGTGTTATCATGGGATGGTTTGTTTCGTAACTCTTCTGGGAGCATCAACTGCAATAGTCATTCAATCTAACATTTGTAGCCAAGATAATCCACACATGTAATTTTTACACATTGCTTGTCAGTTCTCACTTGTCTGACACTTCATTTGATTAGGGGAATTTATCGCTTCATAAAACTAATTTTTATTCCTGAAGTTTGTTAATGACTGCCCAAATGTAGTACCGTGGGAGTTTGAAGGAAGGCCAATGTTTCCAAGTTTCCTTCTAATAGCTGGTGTTGTTTGATTCTTTCTCTTAGTTTATAATTATGACAAATGTTGTCAACCTCCAGGTTTTAGCTGCTCTTGGCAAAGATTACTTCGATCAGATTCTTCCTGACATCATCCGGAACTGTTCCCATCAGAAGGCTTCTGTTCGCGATGGACATCTGACACTTTTCCGCGTAAATTTACCCAGTTCCCTATCCATTTCTCGTACGACTATATTGCTTGTAATGTTCTAGCTTGTTCCTTATGTGTATTTCTTCTATAGTATCTGCCGAGGTCCATGGGTGCAATTTTTCAGAATCATCTGCAGGCCGTTCTTCCTGCTATATTAGATGGTAAGATAGTTGAACTTCGATGTCTGATGATCTGCTCCTACGACATTGATTCTCTAATTACTACTCTTGGCAGGCCTTGCTGATGAGAATGAATCTGTTCGTGATGCTGCACTTTCTGCGGGTCATATCTTTGTGGAGTACTATGCAACGACGTATGCCCTCACATTTTAATTGTTGGATGGCCATTTTGTCAGTAATGCTCTTGATATATGATGCCATTTTTCTTTTTGTTAAATAGGTCTTTACCTCTATTGCTTCCTGCCATTGAGGATGGGATATTCAGTGATAATTGGCGTATCCGACAAAGTTCTGTTGAACTTTTGGGAGATCTTTTGTTCAAGGTCACTACCTCCTTTAAGTAGCACTATATTCACATATTATGTTTTCTATATGCTCTACAATCTAGTAATGTTGCCATCTATAGGTGGCTGGAACTTCTGGGAAGGCAATCCTCGAGGGTGGAAGCGATGATGAAGGTGCTAGCACAGAGGCCCAGGGACGTGCAATTGTTGAAGTTCTTGGAAGGGCGAAACGCAATGAGGTTCTTGCTGCCGTTTATATGGTCCGTTCTGATGTCAGCTTGACCGTCCGGCAGGTATATGTTAGATTTTACCCTTTTGTGGAAATTGGTGAATTCGGTTGTTTTGTTTTATGCTGTTTGAATATGCAACTGTTCCGCATTCCAGAGCACCCTTTTTCTAGAGCTTCTATTTTTCATGCTAGGCCGCGGTACATGTCTGGAAGACAATTGTAGCAAATACTCCAAGAACTCTGAAGGAGATCATGCCAGTACTTATGGACACCCTTATTTCATCTCTTGCGTCATCTTCCTCGGAACGGCGGCAGGTTCGTTCTATTTCATGTACGGTTTGATCTTTCTGGACAACTGTCCTGATTTTGATTTAACTATAATACTATATGCTCAGGTTGCCGGGAGAGCACTTGGAGAGCTTGTTAGGAAGCTTGGCGAGAGAGTTTTGCCCTCTATTATTCCCATTTTGTCACAAGGACTCAAGGATCCAAATGCTAGCAGAAGACAAGTAAGTATTCTTAGCTTGATATTCTTACAGAGTGGCTTATATTTTGCAATTTAGGACTTCCGTGGAACTATTACCGTGGTTTATGTTGATCGCTCTATTTCCTAGTAGATATTGAATAGAAGTTTTCATATGGTTTTGTTGAATTCTGTTTTCCTATTAAAGTTTCTGAGATTGAATAGGAGGTCTTCATATGGTTTTGTTGATTTCTGTTATCTCATTGAAACTTCTCTCCAGCCAGCGGTTTCATTTGGAACTGTGCATTGATGTGCTTTCTTAATATATTTTGGATACACCTTTTATCGTTTTTAAGTACTTATTCTTGGAATGATCAGTGCACTATTAACCTTTTGCTCTTCAGGGCGTTTGCATCGGCTTGAGTGAGGTTATGGGAAGTGCTGGGAAACATCAACTATTAAGTTTTATGGGTGAACTTATTCCCACCATCAGAACTGCTTTGTGTGACAGGTTTGCTTTTTGGCTGTATAATTGTGTTATTTTATAGTGAAGTCTCACTAACAGCATGCGTATGTAACAGCACGCAGGAGGTTCGGGAATCTGCTGGATTAGCATTTAGTACCCTATATAAGGTAACACAACGGACTGCATTCTTATCATGGATAATTTGTTAGACTACATGTTTTATTTTTAACTTTCTTACCTTCTGTTTAGAGCGCTGGATTGCAAGCAATTGATGAGATTGTCCCCACACTGCTACGGGCCATGGAAGATGACGAGACATCTGCAACAGCCCTTGATGGTCTAAAGCAGATTCTAAGGTATTTTTTTTGTCACCATTCATTTAGTGAAATATAATGTTTTCACTTGAGCTGCTGAGATATGCTGATCTTTTGACATGGTTTTACAGCGTCCGAACTGCAGCTATTTTGCCTCATATATTGCCCAAATTAGTCCAGCCCCCTCTCTCGTGAGTGAACCGCTCATGCCACATTTTATACGTTTGTAGTTTTTCTTTATCAACTTACGTTCCTTACACATTACCTTTGTTGGGGGTGTAGTTCATTCAATGCGCATGCATTGGGAGCTCTAGCTGAGGTTGCTGGGCCAGGTTTGAGTTCACACATTGGAACTATCCTCCCGACATTGATACTTGCTATGGATGATGAAGATGTGGTGAGTGGCATATACTAAAAGCACACTTCAGATCTAGCTTATCTATTAGTCATTTGATTGTTATTTGTACTCTTTAGTTTCAATGCATCAACCCATTATTCAGTTTGTCCATTTTACAAGTAAAAGTGCTATATGCAGTGTATTTTATTACTGCTGACAGTGAATATTTCTCTTGGGAATTATAGGATGTACAAAGCACAGCCAAAAAGGCTGCTGAAACCATTGTGTTGGTTATTGATGATGAAGGAGTTGAGACATTAATACCTGAACTTCTGAGAGGAGTCAATGACAATCAGGTTGGTTCACCTGAGAATTCTGTTTGAGCATGAAACAATATTACGCCTGTTGTTCATTTGAATGATTTCACAGTTTATTTTTTGTCTTACCAGGCATCTATGAGACGGGGCGCAGCCTACCTTATTGGTTTCCTCTTCAAAAATAGTAAATTGTATTTGGCTGATGAAGCTCCAGATATGATGTCTACCCTAATTACTTTGTTGAGCGATACTGATAACGCTACTGTATTGGTGAGCACTCACCATCCAGCACTCTCCTGTTTCAGTTTTTTCTACTTCCGAGACTTACTTACAAATGGTCAACAGGCTGCTTGGGAAGCATTTTCAAGAGTTGTTGGCTCTGTTCCAAAGGAACAGCTCCCTACACATATAAAATTAGTGCGTGACGCTGTCTCTACAGCCAGAGATAAAGAGCGTAGGAGGAGAAAGGTGCTACTTTGAACTTCTACATTTATGATGTTGCATATGTGGCGATACTTCTCACTTGCTTGCTCGCAAAATATGTTGCTACAATTTTCTTTTCAGAGGTTCTCCACGGTTAAATATGTTCTGCATGATATTTTAACACTACAAATTCAATTTCAGGGTGTGCCTATTCTCCTACCTGGATTATGTCTTCCTAAAGCACTGCAGCCATTTCTTCCTATATTTCAGCAGGTATCTACTCGTGGAGAACTATTAGTTGTATTATAATCATATCCTTTTATGCCGAGCATCGAGTTGCAGGCATGGTGAACTTCTCGAGTGAGAAATATAAAGTGAATTACAAAGTTAGATGTTCAGCACATTTTATACCACATCTTCTGTTGAACTCCAGGGTTTAATTAGTGGGTCGGCCGAGACAAAGGAGCAGGCAGCAGAAGGTCTGGGAGAGTTAATTGATGTTACAAGCGAGAAAACACTTAGGGAAGTCGTCGTGCCAATTACAGGGTATGACTTTCTTATATTTGTCAAAATAATTATTGTGCCATGGTTTCATCCTTTCTTTAAGGAGCCACATGCTTGCTTTACAGTTAAAAAAATAGGTATAACAGAA
Source organism: Triticum aestivum (assembly GCF_018294505.1). Classification (NCBI taxonomy): domain Eukaryota; kingdom Viridiplantae; phylum Streptophyta; class Magnoliopsida; order Poales; family Poaceae; genus Triticum; species Triticum aestivum. The sequence continues at coordinate 29,638,041 of NC_057805.1, forward strand.
ATATTTGCAGCCATCAGCCGTGTTACTAGTTGCCATGCTGAACCTTATCTTCTATAGCATATTATTCTTGCGAAATGAACGAGCACCTCGTAAGTATATTGTTAACGCTCCACAAGTTCAATGGTAGTAGTAGATGAAATATTTACCCCAAGCTGCTCCTTGTTGATAGGTACTTCTGTTATTTTGTTTTTTCTTTTGTATGAAAATGTCAACTCCAAATTTCTGCACAAATCTGCTGTGTGGTCATAAGCTTGAACTTGAATGCAGAGCCTGATCCTGGAATGCATTATTGAATTTTATACTTAAATGCATAAATGACTATATGGGAAAAAAATCTATAAGCCTTTTGCGCTTCAGTTCACGCAACCTGCGTAGCCAAATTAAAATCCTACACTTTAAGCATATTCGGCACAAAACAAGTCATATTACTTTACGTTGTAGTTGCACCTTGTAACTTACGCTTTGTTTGATTTACCACTACATGGAACAAACCAAGAACAGCAGGCACAGACAGGCTCTGTGACACTGATACAAATCCGGCCTCTAAACATTGTGAAATTGCATGGTTTCTTGTTTACTCCTGCATGCTGGATTATCTTTTTGGTATATATAGTTATACAGGCTTATTGCTCTAATATATGTTTTGTTTCGAGTGTAGACCTCTTATACGCATCCTGGGAGACCGATTTCCATGGCAAGTTAAGTCAGCTATCCTATCAACCCTGACTATTATCATCGCAAAAGGTGGTCTTGCACTTAAGCCCTTCCTTCCACAACTTCAGACAACGTTTGTTAAATGTCTACAAGATAGCAACAGGTTGGTATGGTCTTCTCTTTCTGTATTTCTTTCGATGGTTTCATCTCTTTTCACATGAATGTATGATCTGCAGATCTGTCCGCACAAGAGCCGCATCAGCTCTTGGAAAGCTTAGCGCATTAAGCACAAGAATTGATCCTTTAGTTAGCGATCTTTTGTCCATGTTGCAGGTATTTTCGATATTAACCCTTTATTTTGGGAAGAGATGCAACTATCTGTGCAAAAGTAATTTAATGCTTTTTTCAGTCAGGAGATGACGCTGTTAAGGAAAGTGTGCTTTCTGCACTTAAAGGTGTTGTTAGGCATGCTGGCAAAAGTGTTAGCTCTGCAATCAGATCATGTGGGTGTACTCTTCTCAAAGATTTGCTGCAGGCTGATGCTGATGATGTCCGCAGTTCTGCTGCAAAAGCAATTGGTACATTATCTCAGGTATGGTAAATTGTGGCACCTTTTCAATCTTTACAGATATTATCAGAAAACCTTGGTGTATGCCTTGTGGTTGTGGCGTTCAGCTGAAATTAATTATCATTGTGCTCATTGAAAGTGAACCATAACTATAGGTCATGTTGTAAAACAAGAAAATTGAAATATATGTATGTCGAGTAATCCGGCAAAGAAAATGGATGTTCTAACGTGGAGCATTTTACTTCAATATACTTTGAGCAAGGCATCAATGCATCAGCAAATTACACGATAAGGTGCAACTAGTTGATCATGGTATTGTTTGGAAAGCAACTCCCCTAGGGAATTTAATGTTCTCTGTTGCAATTGCATACAACTATTCAGTCATCGTCTTGCCATTGTTTATCTGTGAAGGAACCATACTCCTGTCACAGTTGTTGGATTTTTTTTTCTCAAGTTTTCTGTGTACTGAATATGCTTGTGCTTTCTTTAGTACATGGATGAGACCGAGACCACCGATCTGGTGCAGACCCTGTTGAGCATGGGGACATTACCAGACTGGTGTACCAGACATGGTGCTTTGTTAACATTCTCCTCCATATCAAGGCATTGTCCAACAAAACTGTGCCATTCAACATCATTTCCATCTATTGTTGATCTTCTGAAAGATTCGCTAAAAGATGACAAGGTATTGGCTCAATTTGCACTCCTTTGTTACTTAAAGTATCACTGTGTTTCCATGTGTAGTAACTCTTGTCTGTTTGTGGAGAAGTTCCCTGTTCGTGAAGCCTCTACGAAAACTCTGGGGAGGCTTCTTTGTTACCAGTTACAATTCGGGGGCAGCACCTTGCAACTTGTTCAATTGCTCATCTTGGCCTCGCGTGATAGTTCAACCGAAGTTAGGAGAAGATCGTTGTCCTGTATCAAAGCTGCTGCGAAGGTTTATAATTAGACCTATTTCGATTGTGCACTTGTACCTCTATTCAATGGTATTATGATGGTAATCTTATGGTTCTTCGCTGCAGATAAATCATTCAGCTCTTGCCACACATATCTCGATATTGGGCCCGGCAATTGGTGATACTTTGAAGGATAGTAGCTCGCCAGTACGTGTAGCCGCAGAGCGCTGTGCCGTTCATGTTTTCCAGTTGACCAAAGGTACATACAAGTCTTGTAGGTCTCTGTTTTTCTATTGCTTCATTCATACCGTACCGATTTAATCGTGGAGACTACTGCGAATAAACTTTATGGCAAACTTTAGTAGGGCTTATTGTAAAGCTTGTATTTGTCTTAACTTTCAGCCTGTTACTTGTTTAATACTAATGCTCAAAAACCAATTTACTACCACTTTCCAGGGGCAGATTACGTTACCACTGCGCAAAAGCATCTCACCAACATGACAGGCTTAGAAGTAAGAAGACTTGCAAAGCTTCCTGTGGAGAGGTAAGAGAAATCTGACTAGTCTAGTACCTTCACCATTTGGATGCCTGTAATGGCCTGCATGTTTTTTTCTTTTCATCTTAGCCAGTGAATCTGGATAGAACTTAATAGGGAACTTGAACTTTTTTTACCATGACATTCCATTGCAGTGACGACAGTGAAAGCAGTGATGATGAGAGGAGGACATAGACACTGCCCAGCCACAGTGGCCTCAAATTACGTTTTTTGTGCCTGTCCATTCATACACCTTATAGGTAAACCGGAAATGGAACAGCGTGGTCAATTTTTGCCTGTGACCCTTGATGTAAACACCGTTTTTGACAAGTTACAGTACTAGAGGAAGGGGTCGGTGTTTATATTTCTTACTACAAATGAACAATGTTCATATCGGTATCATAACATCGAATGATGTAAATTAGATTATTTTGAAGATGTACTTGAGGTTGAGCACTTGCATGAAATCCAACTCCCTTGTTCACTTGCCATGGACGAGGTTGCAGCATTGCTATTTGTTTTGCAAGCAAGAATCTGGTGCTGGTTCATAGAACAATCGACTTCGCAATGAAAATATATAACTTGCCAATCAATGTTGCAATCTGAAAATGTGGATCTCTTCCCAGTGCTCTCCGTTTCTCTCCCTTGCCGCTTCTCCCCGTTGGCTTAGTTGATAAACAGGGGGAAGGCTATTGCGCGCGCGAGCACTGCAACGCTCGGTTTCAGACATCGCTAGGTTAGGCAGGTTTACAGATCAGAGGGTGTTATTTTTATGGGAAAGCCTTGTAATCGGCGGACCGGCTCAATATTGCGCCGGACACAGGCTTCGCTCGACTCTACTAGTAGCTTTTACGCACGCACTGCTTCCTTATCTTTTTGCCTTATTTCTTCCGTCTCACAGCCATTCGTTTCTCCTCTTATCTATTCCTTCTCATCTCATCTCTCAACTAAACTATCCCGTGAGCTGTTCTGGCCACCGCCGCCGATTCATGGCCACGCGCGCACCCTCCTCCCTCTGGCCTCAGATCCATGGCGTAGTTCATCCCAAGACGCGTACCGCTTGGCATCGGATCGCCCAAAGACCAAGCACTGTTTCCAGGCGCCTCTGGCGAGAGGAGTTGATGTGAGGGGTTCGCCGGCGTCGCGGGCGAGGGCTACCAGCAGCCAGCGCGTACGCCGTGTCTCAGACGACCCCAGCCACTGCAGCGCGTGCTGGAACCACGCATCATTTTTGCTGGAACCAGCACCGCGGGGAGCTGCAACCGACCGCACCGCAGCTCCGGCGCTCGCGGGTTCGAGCTTAGCCCTTGCCGGATGCAGCTTGGCCCCCTGCCGGTTGCAGCTCCTCCACAAGCCGGTTCTAACTCCAGCATCGAGCATTGCTATGTGCTAGAGAGTTGTGCTGCGACGGGCAGCTAGCGGTGCTGGAACCGGTGTCTATCGGTGCTGGAAACGGTGCATATGAAAGCTGGAACTAGCATCTTTTTTTGCTACTACTATCTTGGTTTTGCTGGCCAACTGAATTTTGCTACCACCGTCTTCAATTTTTGCTGGAACCAGCAATCTTTTTGTTACCACTATCTTTTGTTTTTGCTGGAACTAGACCCAATCTTGCTTCCATCGCCTTCGATTTTTGCTGGAACCAGTAATATTTTTTGCTACCACTATCTTTTGTTTTTACTGGAACCAGCCCCAATTTTGCTTCAACCGCCATCGACTTTTGCTGGAACCAGCAATCCGTTCTTTGCTACCATCAGCTTTGTCCGGAAGCGACACCGCCATCGCCATTGATGCTGCAACGGCGGTGGGCAGCACCGGCGAGGGACGGTGTCGCGGTCGGCGCCGCGAATCTACCATGGATGCAGCACAGAGGCAAGAGAAAAAGCTGCCACGGTCAACGGCCTTTTTGTTGCGAGCGACGGCGGCGAGCATCGGCGGTGGGAGTCTGCGGCGAGGCAAACGGGCAAGGTTCTGCGAGCACGGGTCGTCGGCGGCCAAGGACGAGCGGGGCGCTGGTCTTTTTCCCCCTTCTTTTTTCTCCTCTGCTTTTTCCTTTGCTGCAGCGTTTTCTGAAAGCTTGACGAAGGAATCGTACGGTTTAGAAAAGCTAGATCGTGTGGCCCACGTGGGACCGGCCGAAATTTTCGGCCGGCGCGCCGGCGCCTATTAGTGGCCTATTTTTATTTAACTTAGAGGGATGTTATGATTACGTGACAAATCTTAGCAAATCTGAGAGATTAGGCAGGTTAGGCTGGGCCCACCCTGAAAATCAGGGGATGTTATGATTACGTGAGGAAGCTATTAAATCCGAGAGATTAGGCAGGTTTAGGCTGGGCCCACCCTGAAAATCAGGGGATGTGATTATGTGAGGTAGCAAGCAGAAAAAAAGGAAGGAGAGTAAATCGTGCGCATCTACCTACAAAAGCGGGCGGCTGCCTGAGACGAAACGCTTCGCGCGTGGGATCGCTCGTTCCAACGAGTGAGCGCGAAGGAGTAAACTCCACTAGTAGCTAGCGTAGTCTTAGATGAAGTCTGATTAGGCTAGGTTAAGTACCGATCAAGGTGGCCGGTGATTAGGTCTAAGCTAGAGTCTGTGTAGGTATAGGATTAGTGTTTGAGCCGGTTTGACTAGCTAGATTGGTCAGGCGTCCGGTCCTCTGCATATATTTGCACCAGGCCATGAGTTTTCTTGTACTGAGAAAAAAGATCAGAAAATTGAGGAATAAAAAAAAGGAAAACAACGGGCACAATACGAGCCCTTGGCTATCAGTTTTCTTTTTGTGTGTGTTGGTCATGATTTATTGATGTGATCGATCCTGAGGATGAAACCCAACAACGCCGAGTAGGGGAAGAAGACAAACACGCAGGCTTGCGAAGGGAAAAGAAGAGAGGTAGATGCCTGGCAGGGTCTTGTGTCTTCATATTACAATTCCATCTTCACTGGTAGAGGAAATGTCATATATAGCCAACCTTCTCTATTGGTTCTCCAACAACCCGGACCCACTAATGAATGAAGATGAAGCCTATAAACTGTTATTTGGGATCCTTGTAGACCTGATACGTGACAAAGCAGAGGCTATATATGGCTCAGCCGTGGGCGTATGGGCTTGCATGATCCGCGGTTGTTGCCGTTGAAGGTTCTTTCACACTTTAGACATTTTTCATTCTCTGCCACTGCTCCGTAGTAGATGGATGAGATCGAGGCCACCGATCTGGTGCAAACCCTGTTGAGCATGAGCACATTACCAGACTGGTGTATCAGGCATGCTTTGTTAACATTTTCATCCATATTCCCTAAAAAAAACATTCTCATCCATATATCAAGGCATTGTCTAACAAAACTGTGCCATTCAACATCATTTCCATGCGTAGTAGTAACTCGTGTCTGTTATGTGCGTGTGCGTGTGAAGTGTGGGTACGTGCATGCCCCCCTACATCCGGACTCTGCTTTCGAAAGGAGACCAGAAAAGCAACCACTCCTGTCAATAGCTGCATGCTAGGTACGGAGTGACTTCTGGTAAGAAAGAGGAACCTCCCTTTTGACTGCAACACATCTCTTGATCTTTCTGAATACGGAAGTACTCTGTGGCCAACACTCCCTGCCCCATTTTGAGACGACGCGTGATCCTACGGCTGTGTGACACTTGCTCCTATCCATGCATGGTTGGATCCATAGCATCGTCCAAGAATCGTCCCAGCAGTGTCGTCCGTCTAGCAGCAGTCGAATACGGAAGTATTCTGTCAATTTGGGAAAAAAAATACCACCAGAGTGAATTCAAATTTTGGCGTTGAAGTAAAAACAACACACAAAAATGACTAAATAACCTTTTGGCTTGGTGCTCATGGTAGCTACAAGGGTCCTTGTGGGTTTCCCAGTATATGAAGTTACTAGACCATAGAGGCGCGCTTTGCCACGCCCGTCCGTTTTTAGTAGTTAAAGATGAAAATATTTAAGAAATTTAGGGCTACTATATAACATATAATAAATTTTGTATGGTCCAAATTAACATGCATAGATATAACATTTAGGCATAATTCTCTTTCAAAATTTTGATATCATCATATAAGCATGGGAAATCAGATTCATACTAACCAGTGTTATAGCATGGCTAGTAAAAATATATGAACACAAGAATTGCAACACAATAAAGAACCTTCATATTGGTGATATATATCATAATTTATTTTGGTTATCAAACAAATCTTTATGACTTGAACGGCCAACATTGTGAGATATATAAATTTTTAGGACATAACTGGTACAACAAATTACCATGGACGTCTTCAATGAAATGTGTAGAGAATCATAAAATCTTTTGTTCTCCTTAAAATGGGACGATGCTGGCATGTAGAACAAACATAATTATAAAGTACAAATTGTCGGTTCTTCCTAAAGCAAATAAAAATAGCACAGACGAGGGAGCTGGGAAACAAATGAAGAAAATTCACTGTCTGCTATACCCAAAAAATCCTTAGTTCACCATCGACTGCTCTTTTTTGTTCATAGGAGGCAGCTTTTTCCTCTATATTGTTTGCCTCTGCCTAAAACTTTGTATCTAAGTTGTCGTGACACCGGTAGCCCTACACAAAAAAAAGCACCAGTTTTACCTGCAATACATAGCATGAGTTAAGAAAATGTTCAATATGGCTGGATATGGTTCAGAGAGTCCTAATCATATAAGTTTTCATCCAATAACGAAACATGAGAAGCGTAGGGTTTGGATGCGTTCTGGTCAATTGTTTTCAACAAATTATACATGATCGATGTAGCTAGCTCCAAATCAAGGATAAGACAGGAGGTCTGACCAGCAGTATTCAATGGTCACTAATCGAAGCATTGTGATAACTCTAGGTTGTAGGACAGTGGCAATGTGATCGTGCTCACTTGGATCAGCAGAGCAGCAATGTCGCCCTCATCTACCCCTTTCCCGTATCAAATCTTGCCAACACTGCATGCCCTGCACGCGGGAAGGTCATAAGGCATCCTACAGCAGTCGGCCCGTGCACCGTCGCTGGCCGTGAGATCTCTCAACGGCAGGGTTCGGGGACAGCGTGTGGACCAATGAGATGCAACAAATTATGTTTGTCAGACTGGGTGAATCTTTGGAGAGGGAGAGAGGGAGAGAAATTAGGGAAGAAGAGGGGACCTGAATGGCAGAATCGGCGAGAGGTGAAAGCCACAGAACACGGCGAGCAACTCTAGGACAAGCGTGTCGGTAGTGGGATGCGCCGTGCGCGTCGAACGCCCCATCTCGCGGTGCAGGCGAGGTCGTAGTGGAGGCTAGGGTTACTGCTCTTGGCTGCGTGGAGGCGAAAGAGGCGCGGCGTCCTCTCGTCATCTGCGCTGGACGGATGCACATGTCGAAATCATTAATTAAAGAGTACTCGTTGTAAAGAATACTCCATCTTCCCGGTCACGACTAGTGGCGCACATACAGCGCGCCACTTGTCGCAACCTGGGAGTTTTCCTTTTTTTCGTAGATTCGTTTATTCAAAACGTTTTATCTCTTAAACCGTGCGTCCAAATCTCAAACCGTTTCACCATTGGATTCCTCGTGTCGAGATCTTCAAAACTAAATCCCATGTTGATAGGTTTTGACAAACTTTTTTTTCACGAAAAAACCGGACGAAAAAACCAAACCGGGAGCACGGTTTTTTCCGTTTCCGAAAGAGGCACGCCCGTGCCTCTCGCAAAATCACAACCGTGCCTCTCGTGAAAGCAAAACCGTGACTCGTGGAAAGAAAAAAAAAACAGAAAACGCGTTTTTTCCCCTTTCCGAAAGAGGCACGCCCGTGACTCTCGCGAAAGCACAACCGTGCCTCTGGCAAAAGCAAAACCGTGACTCGCGCGAAAGAA